>NC_086172.1:41160000-41460000 GCF_023053635.1 Elgaria multicarinata webbii
AATACCTTACAACAGTGGTCTTCATTTCAAAAATACTTATTATTATTATTATTTTTAACTTGTCCCTCTTTTTACATACAGACGGGGAAAAAGCAGACATTTCTGTGAATATGTATGAAGATATCAATATTATCACAGGTGCACTTAAACTGTACTTCAGGGATTTGCCAATTCCACTGATCACATATGATGCCTACCCAAAGTTTATAGAATCTGCAAGTAAGCTTTAAATTGTATTTTTTCCCAAATGTTTTTTTTTCTTTTTAATGCTTTTTTTGCCTAGCTTGTTCATGTTTTATTTACTTGGAGAAGTAATTTATGGGGATAAGCAATAAATATGTAAGCTAGAGTAAGTTTTTAACCATACAATCACCTTTAAAGAGCTAGCTGAAGCAAACAAGTTTTAAAATAGTAGAAACAGGAATTTCTTGCTATATCAAGTACCATTCCAAGTATAAAGCTTGTCGGAAAACTGACTATCATCAATTCTTCAATAGCATTTTTGAAGACTTTGTTATGGACGTATAGAGAACAGCCAGTCATACTGTAGAAATCATATAATTGGTCTTGAAATGTACAGCTGTAAGATTGCAACCTCAATATTTTATAACGACAAGGACAGACTCTCAGTTACTGAAAACTATGCATGCAGTTAAAGCACGAGTTGAATACAGAGTAGGTACAGTGGAAGGCGATATTTAAGGCCTCCATCTATTGTCAAAATGGAATGCAACTCTCAAACTTCAGAAAAGTCTTCAGGCAAAACTAGAAATCATTGAAACAAAGTAGCTTAAATGATGATAGCTGATGTTCTGATCCAGATAGTGACAAATGCAAAGAGTTCAGCTTGTTCAAGCAAAATAATGCCTTAAAATGTCAAAGGTTTTACCAAAAAAAAAATGGTGAACAGTTCTAGGCATGAGAATGTAAGAATCTTAGATCAAAGGCTTATCAAACCCAGTATACAGTTTCCACCAGAAGCCAGCAAGATGCTTCTCAGGGGTCAAAAGCAGGCCATGAAGGCAATGACCTTCCCTGTTGTGTGTCCTCAGCATATGATAGTAAAAGGTGTACTGCCTCTGAATGTGAAGTTTCCTTTGAGCTATCATGACTCATATTAGGGATGGGTAGGTCCGTTTATTTCTTGCTCTGTATTACTTCTACATGTGTTCATAAACCTATTCTGTCCCATCAATCTGCATGAAAATTATTTTGAATGATACACATTTTTGTAAGCTTTTTTATCCTAAAATATGCATTTTTATTTTTTGAGCCCAGAACTATATCACAAAATTTGGAAAAGTGTGAAAACAAAAGGATATCTCTGCTCCAGTCTGCATATTAGACTGGGAAGTGTGAATCAGGTCGGTTTGTTTAAATATGAGAACCGGACAAAATCCTTGAGCATCCCTAGCTAAAAGCCTTAGATATGCCTGTCCCCATATGGATCAGATACACCTTAAGAAAACATTTAGCCATAGTAGTTAAATGTTGTACTTTTATTCACTGGGGCGGGGTTGGTGGGATTAACCGCATAAACTGAGTAAAATATTTCCTTTATCTAAATATAGTGATCAGCATTAAGGTCTGCTTCAAACTGTTTTAATTCACCATGCCTAGTCTTCCTCCCTCAGTTCATTTCTGCCTAAAGAGAGATGACAGTGAAAAGTCACTACATTGGACTAGGATTACCTGGGAAGAGACTCCTCAAACCTCCATTTTCTGCATGTTTGCACTTACAGTTGATGGTCAACTGTTTCCGTTTCAGAAACCACAGATCCCGATGAACAGCTGGAAATACTTCATGAAGCACTGAAACTACTGCCTCCTGCGCACTGTGAAACCTTACGTTATCTCATGGCACATTTAAAGAGGTACGAAAGTGACGGGCCCTGTCCTCTTCTCAAAGCCCATCAGGAGTTTGGTGCTCCAAGTTCTTAGGCTAACGGCTGCAGACATTAAAGCCTAAGTTCCCTGCTCCTGTGCTGAGCTCTAATCTATTGCCACTGGCAAACAGGTGAGATTTTTCCTTTTGGTTTCTGAGCAGGAGAGCCAGCCTCTAAACGCGGACCTGTAAGTTCTGTTGTAACTAAGAATTGATGTCTGCTCCTCAAAGCATAATCCACTTATTTTAGGACATGTTTAGTTAGTTGTTCTTTATTCTAATTATATGTACACGTAAACTAAAATTAACTGTTTCTCAATAATGCTGTTTTAATTTTCTGGCTGTTAAGGGTTTGGTTCTTCCCTTGAAGCTTCCCTAACTTGCTTCTCTTATTTCGTGACTATATTAAACTTTCAGGGTGGATTTAGGCCAGCCTGTTTGTCTAGCAGTGATATAGCCCCCTTAAACAAGTCTGTGGAGGCATGACCCCCTTGGGTGAGGGCTTCTCCATTGCATTTATACAGTTACAGGCAATCTGACTTTGAGACGGAAGAGATTAGGAACTCCTCTCAAATCCAGTCCCAGTCCATAAAAAACAGCAATCACTAAACTCACCCAAGGGTATATAAGACTCAGGACTAGGGTGACCATATGAAAAGGAGGACAGGGCTCCTGTATCTTTAACAGTTGTATTGAAAAGGAAATTTCAGCAGGTGTCATTTGTATATGGGGAACCTGGTGAAATTTCCTCTTCATCATAACAGTTAAAGCTGCAGGTGCCCTGCCCTCTTTTAAATCTGGTCATTCTAGTATAGCTCCTGCAGCTTTAACTGTTGTGATGAAGAGGGAATTTCACCAGGTTCCCCATATATACAAATGACACCTGCTGAAATTCCCTTTTCTATGCAACTGTTAAAGATACAGGAGCCCCGTCCTCCTTTTCATATGGTCACCCTACTCAGGACCAATTCAAAGGTGCATGATGATGAGGTAAACATTTCCTGTGGGGACTGTACCATTCAAGATTCACTGCAAATGTCTGACACAATTTACCAGGTCAGAGACAGGTGGCAAAGGCATTCGTCCCCTCTTGAAACTTGAGGTAGTACCATTACATTATGTTTCAACTGGCCCTTTGGATCAATAAAATACAACATACATTTCAAGCAAATCATGATGTGCAATACATATATTCTTGTGAAATATAAATACGTAACCATGTAAGAAATACTCCACTTTCCAGCATAGTAAGAATTGAGAGAACATCTTTACCAGCTACTTTATAATGCCTTTCCCAATAATTTCTAAAACAAAGTTCAAAATCCAATAAAATACATTTAAGTGATCAATAGAGTATCCTGTGCTTTTAAGTACCAATATTTAGTGCTTGGCACTAGCTTCAGGTTTTTGATTTTGAGCAATTAAAATCCTTGCTATTGTTAAGATATGCTGCAATCCAGGCTACATGAAGCACATTTTAATCCAGTTCCATTAGAAAGTCAAGCATATTACCATTTTCCCATTAAAAATGCAAAGGTTTTAAAGGTTTTGCTTCAGTTAGATCATACCCTCATGGAATATTGGTTCTCTTTGATTATTAGTACTTTTTTATTTTTAAAAGCTCAGTGAGATAGTAAAGAGATTTATTGACAGATGGGCACTAGGCACTTCAGGTAAAATTTCTGCTAGTTATTTTTTTTTAACCTAGTTATTTTTTTTTTTGAAACATACAAACATACATAAATTCCATCACCCCTCTGTCCCTTCATCCGTACTAATAAATAAGTTTAAAATTTGAAATTAAAATCCAAAGAAAGTGTCAATGTAAAAAATAGAAATGCAAACAACATTAACATTAAAAAAAACCAAAAGAAAGAAAAGAGATAAAAAGTAAGGAGTGGATTGTGGACAGTGTAGTTTATGCTGGACTTCCAAAAACTTTCATTTGCATAAAGGTGCTGGAAAGCCAACCAAGACCTATAGCACCAACTCAGAAATTTCACATTGAACTTTCTTATAATTTCCCTACATTTGAGAACAATTTAACCTTATCTGCTTCATATCCTCAACATAAAACAGCATTTAATTTTTTATAGGGATGCTCACTAAGACATGTTTCAGTGAGGAACCTGCTAATGGCAACTTGTTATCAAATTCACTTGGCCAGCCTTCTTACTATATTCGGAGTAACTATGAATAGAAGCTTCAAAGATTGGCCAACTTCACAGCAATTTGCCCAACAAGTCAGAATTCCTGGCTGTTATTATAGATATCTGAAATGAATTAATTCCATTTCAGCGCATTTAAGGGTGCCTCAGTGAGATTTTTTAATGTTGTCTTTATAATTCATGAACTTCCTTTGCTGCTTAGAAGACCCCAAACGTGGAGGCTTCCGAGATTCATATACACTGCTGAGCTGAAGCTGGCAGGGCAGGAGGCACGGGCAGAGGAGATCTTAGCTTCCCTATGCTCAGATCTTTTCCAGGAAACAGTCTTTCAGGCAATCCAGCAAGGGTGTTTCAGAAGAGACATCTCTTTGGCCACAGTGTAGAACAGGGTGTTGGACTAGAAGGGCAAAAGGAGAGCCCTCCTGAATCAGGCCAATGTCCTATCTAGGATAGCATCCTGTTTCCTATAGTGGCTGATTAGATACCCCTGGGAAGCCCATAAGCAGGACTTGAGGGCAAAAGCATTCTCCTGCCGTTTCCCCCAGCAACTGGTGTTCAGAGGCATGCTCTCTCCGATCGGAGATAGCATATATAAGGGCTAGCAACTTGGTGTCTTCCAGGTGTTTTGGAGTACAACTCCCATCATCCACAGGCAGCATGGGCAATGGTAGAAGATTACAGGAGATGTAGTCCAAAACATCTGGAGGGCACCAGAATGCCTACCCCTGGCATATAATGTAGTAACCATTGACAGTATCATCTGTCATGAATTTGTCTAATGCCCTTTTAAAAGTCGGTAACCATCACTACACTTTGTGGCAGAAAATTCCATTGTTTAACTATGTGCTGTGTGAAGAAATAGTTCCTTTTGTCTGTCCTGAACCTCCCACCAATCAGCTTCATCTGATGGTCATCAGATAACTGGTATTATGACACGCAGTAACACTTCTCTCTGTCTAAATCTTTGGTCTGATCCAGCAGAGGTTCTGTTATGCAGCTGTGACTTGTTTCAAGGTATAATAGCACCTATTAACTATAAGCAGAAGTGGACAGATGAAAGGATGGCTTGCTATCTTGGTACTGGTCTATGAAGTTCAAGCGTTCAAATGGTTCTCAAGATCAAAACATTTATGATCACCCCTTAGGGGCATCACCACGTTAATCACAACTTCATTCCTCCCCACCCCCTCAGTCTGCTTTACAGAACAATTTTCCACAAGTCTTGTGGGAACACTACCATGACTGGTAACTAAGGTACCCTGGGAATTAAAGTTCTGCGGTCATGGCAATTAAAACCTGTTTGAAGCTTGCTTTAATTGTAGTGTCGATGTGGCTTTTCAGTTCCATGTTCATGAAATCAAGGTATCAGCTCATAATGTCTTCCAACGGCCTAGATTTTAACCATAGCCTTTCTTGTAACAGGGTAACACTCCATGAAAAAGAGAATCTCATGAATGCAGAGAATCTTGGCATTGTTTTTGGACCAACGCTTATGCGAGCGCCAGAGCTCGATGCCATGGCCGCCCTGAATGATATCCGTTATCAGAGACTTGTGGTGGAGATGCTTATAAAAAATGAAGATATTTTATTTTGAACTCTGTTTGTGGGTGTGTGCGTGTATGTCTTAAATGGACAGCAAGGAAAATCCGGGGACGATGAAGGAATGTTTTGAAGTAATTGAGCAAGCTCCCGTAGCTGAATTCCTATTGTGAGGTTTCAATGTGAGAAAGATGCTTATTCTGTTGCTTCTGTGGCATCATTTAGACAATGCTGGGAAAAGATTAACATATACTGTACTTTCCAGTACTAGTAGGCCTGGGTTGTTTCATCATAGTACAGGAAATCCAAGCTTACACGATCTGCTTCTTGTTCACCTTCTTTTGTGAAGCTTCCACTACAAAGGGCACAAGAGGAACAGCACAGCATCGGTGTTCTGGGGTAGTCTGTGATTGTACTTTAGCATGTTTCTCAGTGTAAATCTGTTGTGGGTTTCTTTTTATGTTCCGTAATTGGTTTCTGATATTTCATGGGGCTGGGGGCAAGCAGACGGCTGTGAACCAGAACCTCTAACTATTCATTGACATCACCTGTCATTCTTTTCCTACTTTGAAGGATAATTTCTTGCTAAGTTCCATAACATTTTTTTTTTAATGACGGAATTCATTTTCTTGTACCAGAAACATATTCTGACTGCCATTTTAAGTAATGCCTTTTTGTATGGTTCCAGTTAAAGATGGCAACACGGAATGAATGAAGATTGCTTCGTTATTGTTTTAAATTGTCTTTTTGTATTTTTATTGGGCATGCATATTAATTTATTAAAGTTTTGCTTTAGAATCTTATCAAGTCTGTCTGCGGTTTTTCCGGTGTCACATGCAGCTTTATCCTATGCATATTTATTTGGGAAGTAAGCTGGTCTTTGGTCAGTGAGGTATAGAGTAGGATTGGAGCTTTACTGCCCTACCCTATGTGGAGTTAAATTTGCCTGTGCCCATTGAAATTAAGTGAACTTAACTCTGAACAGTTTTGGGCTGTTCAAGGCTCTACTGTACATAAGATAAGTAGAGCATAAGATTATAATGGGCCGTCATATCCCCACCTTTTGGTGCAACTGCCAGTGGGGTTTAACTAAACGTTTGTCCCCATTGGAATGACCCCAGCTCCATAACTTTGGTCCAGTGTTGTACTGATTAAAGAAAGCAAAAGGGGATTTTAAGGGGGCAGAGTTGCTTGTTTCTATTCCAGTTGTCTTGAATTGGATGATGCTTAATTTAGAACAGCAAAGTCTCCTGTTGCTCCTGCTATAGCTAAAGCAGCAGCATAAGATAGAACTGATGATGGAACTATTTACCACTGAGGTTTCATTAAGCAGACTTCCTTACAGGATAAAGCAGCTCAAATTATCTGCCCTCATGTACAAAATTTATTTATTTTATTTATTTATTTAAGGATTTTAATGCCGCCATTCAGCCAAAAAAGGCTCTCACGGCAGCTTACAAAAGTATTTCTTGACAGTCCCTGCCCACAGGCTTACAATCTAAAAGACATGACACAAAAGGAAAGGGGATTGGGAGGGAGGAGGAGGAGGGGGAAAAGCAAAATGCAGCAGCATAGGAATGAGACTCCTGTTAATTAACAAAACGATTTATCAAGAACGTTTTTTGGTTCTCTTGCAGCATGCCGGCTACACAATTAACATAATACATTATCAAAAGAGTGGTTTTAATAACGAATTTCCAGTGTATTTTTCCAATTAAATGTACAGCTGATGATATGTTATGCTGCACTACACGGAATCCAAACGAAATGAATCCAAATCATAGCTTAGACTTAAATTGTTCAGTGGTGACCCCCGTATAAATCCCTCTCCACCTTTCGAATCAGGGGGAAATGACCTAAAGTGATAAATTATTCATTTGGTTATGTGTGGTTTAGCAAATTATGCAAATTAGTTGCTATCAGTATTTCTGCAATTCCCTTGATCTAGCTGTCGTATCTTATACAGTTTCATATACAATATCCTCTAGAAATTTATCACTGGCAAGCTTTGACAAAATACGCAGCCGAGTGTGTAGGGTTTGATTGCATATTTCAAAGCAGACTACCGCAGAGTCCCACTTTGCAAGCACCATTTCTCCCCCCCCCCACCCTTTTCCATGGAGTTGCACTGCTGTGAGTTTGTCTGTCAAAGCTTTATAGACATCAACCTGCGACATTCTGTTTGATTTCCAGGCCCTGTCTGCTTCCTTTATACACAATCTGGTCTGCATGAACAAAAGATCCTCCTTAATCATCAGAGGTCTGTAATTTGAAGCTCTCAAATGCTTTCCACTCGGCAGGGCTTTTATAAAATAAAATTAAAAAGTGAGTTCTAAAAGAACATTTGTGCAATTCAAAAACTGAAGTCACACAAAGGTTGTATTACGTTACCTAATGTAAAACTGTTAATATGAAAAAACTAAAGTAAGTAGTCCAGGCTCCTCTAGAATCTCAGACCCTTTATCAAGAATATCCATTTCTCTTCCTCTGCTACAGACACTCCCCATAGACTCCACTGCTATTCTGCACAGAGGACTCACCAGTGTTTCAGGTAGGAAGGACAGCGTTCTAGAAAATGGGGACCCCTTTTGTGGCAATGTTATGATAAGGACAGTTTGATGCCAGAAAATATCCAGTATAACATTCTTAACATGTTACATGAAACATTTGTGGCTGAGACTATCATCACATCACAGCAGTCAGACTGGTCGCCAATGGGAACAAAGCCTCCTTTGAAGCTATTTGAAGATTCTGCCAAATACAACAAAACAACACTCAGACAAAAAACAAAACACAACCATTGAGCCTTGAGAAGAGAGAAATTTTCCATCTAGATTTCTCATTTCAATACGAAGTCAACCACATACTGACCTCAGAGGAATGATGTTGAGGAAAATATTAGAAACCTGAGTTCTCGGCTTTCCCAAGAATTCCTCCTCACTCTAGATGGGAATTATGCACTTTGTCTCCTTACATATAACAAGTGAAATGTCAGCCATGAATGATCCATACACCCCACCCCTACACATGCACAAACATCCAGTCAACAGAGAAGCCCACTCAAGATAATCTTGATAGTTGTCTGAAAGCTCTTAGAAGTCCTACTATCATCGAGACCATCCTGGGTCTCTCAAGACAACAAAATGGACTTCCTGCCTTCAAGAAGAAACTTTTTCTTTTGACCATCCAAAGCTAGAATGGCTATGATTGCCAATGAAGCCAGTGTAATGAGTGAATCTGAAGAACTCCAGATGGTGATCCTAGTCTGGAATGACTTGAAGATGTGAAAGAGCAAAGTGGTGGGGTTTCCACATGTGGCAGTTTCAGACTGAAAAACAAGTTCAGCACCCTAATTGTGAATTTCTGAAGCAGGCAGCTGAAGATGATACTGAAGGATTCTTGTTCAGCTTCTCAGTGCTGAGCCTGGCAACAAGCTTAAGTAACGGGCCATACTCCGATAGCCCTGGGCTCCTAGACTGCCCTTTAAACTAAATCATCTCCACCCAATCATACATTGCTGTCTCATCTCTTGAAACTCCCTTCTTCATCAAATCTGCAATCCTTCTCGAATTTCTAGTTTCAAGTCTCATCTCAAACACTGTCTTCTCCATTTAGCTTTTCTCCATAGTCCATTTTCTTCCAGGTTATCTACATGTTTTCATTAATATTAAAAATCCATGTTCAGACTTTGTTTCTTCCCTCTCTGCCTTAGCTAATTTAGATTGTGACGTGCACACACAGAAAGGGACATGTGTGAAATTATTTTTGTACAGTGCTGGTACACTTCTCGCACTAATAACCACTTCAGCAAGCAGAAGCGAAGGGAGCAGTATGGCTCAGAAAACAGGGCCGGGCAAAGCCCAGGCCAGATAGGAAATGTAGGCCCCATTTCAAACTGCTCATTAAGTATTTTTTAATCAGTTCTAAATACATATGAACTAGAACGATTTATAAAAAAAGGTAATGGCAAGCACTTTTATTCAAGATGTATATAACACATCACTTCTTCACATTCAGAAATGCTTTACGTGCTTTTCTTTGGGCAAATTCATCATCAACAACAGAAAAATCAAGCAACTTTGCCCAGGGGGATTCGGAGTAGACCCCCTCAAAATCATAGGCCCATGCTATGTTAAATAAATCATGACACAGTGTAATATGTCAATTTTTTACCCTACCCAGTGCCTGTTTGCATTCTCTTCCCCTCCTTATTGTTTTATTATGATTTTATTAGAATGTAAGCCTATGCGGCAGGGTCTTGCTATTTACTGTTTTACTCTGTACAGCACCATGTACATTGATGGTGCTATATAAATAAATAAATAATAATAATAATAATAATAATAATAATAATAATGTGTTGTTGTTCATCTGAGGTTGTATTTACCTAATTTTTAGACCTGCTAAGGAACAGATGATTGTTATTATGTCCTGATATGTAAAATCATACAATTCCAAGAGGGTGTACTTTCTTTTTCACATGACTGTATATATATACACAGAGAGACATATAGGACACAGTAGACCAGTCGAGCACAATTTCCTTATACTTTACCTCTGAATTGTTGAATTGGGCATTATAGAAGGTAAATGATGCATTCTAAATTAAGACCAATTAGGATAATTGGATTCCTTTATTCTCGCTATGCTCTCCCAACCAAAAATTAGACCTATCAGTAGGACCTAGCGTTTTAACAGATTGGTGGTTTCTGTTGGGACTGTCTTGTTCACTTTTAAGAGCAGCTGTTAGAATTAATGATACTTCCCCAACAACACTGGCAGCTGTTCAGAGATTCTCATCCAAAGTCTGTATATCAATAAGTCCTAGCAGCAATCAGGCTAGGGTTGTTGTTGTTTTTGTCTCATAGATTATTATATTTCTCCTCTCTCAAGGTAATTACAAGAAGATGCAGTCCTGTGAATGAAAGGAAGAAGGGTCAATGATCCTCTTATATTGTGCTCAGAAACACCCACAGGTAGCATAGGTTTTCCTTGTCAAACAAGCATTAAGGGGAAGTCGCCCACTGTCATGGGAAACTTTCAAACCCATCAGCACTGAAGTTAAGCTCTCCGGCAAACATTTTCCAGGAGAAGGGGCAGAAGAGAGAGCTCAATTATATTATTCACCTGGCGGTTTCTCTCCTCTGTGCACTGCTGCTGTGCACTTACTTCCAGCGTCTCTTACTTATAATTAGCAAATGAGTAGGTAACAGTTCACTCCGACAATCCCTAAAATCCCTGTGCACTTCTGTAACAAGCGGAGCACTCCCCAAATACTGCCCGGTCCCTCTTTTTGTTCCCCCTTGGTTAACAAAAAAGACTATAAACGGAAGAGACTTCAAGCATGATAAAATCCCTGAATTATGTTTAATGCAATATAATTGTAGATTACCATAATGTACTTCAAAAGCCTAATAATTAGAGCTCAATAGCATGTTCTCATGCGATGCAAAGTCACCCAAATATTACACAGGAAAGCTTGTTCTCTAAACTGTAGTGAAATAAATAGTAGTTTGTGTTATTTATTATTTGTTTTATATGCTTCGTCTGCTTATTCAGAACAATTTCCTTCCCTTTTAAATGCTTTAGGGTGGATTCCTGCATTGAGCAGGGGGTTGGACTCGATGGCCTTGTAGGCCCCTTCCAACTCTACTATTCTATGATTCTATGATCATTATATCGGCTTGCTTCAGCAGTGTTTTCAATTATTCCTGTAGCGTTTGTTTCAGCAACTGCAACTGATATTCAAATATTCAGATTTCATCTTGGATCATTCACAATATAGATGGTGTGTAGGGGCCAGTCTAAGCAGGAAAATAATATTTAATTAGAGTTTGGTCAGTAAGGACTTTATGGAAATTAATTTTGTCACTGCCAGGAGCTGCTGGGCTTAAACCCGTGCACACACACACACACACACACACACACACACACACACACACACACACGCACACTTAAGAGGTGTATTCCAGATGTGTTTTACACTCTCATTGTGCCTTATAGGATATTTTGCAACCAATCACCTATCAATTACCGTATTTCTTCAATTCTAAGACGCACTTTTCCCCCCATATATAAACATCTTTAAAAACGGGGTGCGTCTTAGAATCGCAGGTGTGTCTTAGGGGTTTTTTTCTATTGGTGGTACTGAAATTAGTGTGCGTCTTACAATCGATGGCGTCTTACAATCAAAGAAATACAGTAACTGATTTAGGCTGCAATCCTATGCACACAACTGGGAGTAAGGCCCATTAAATACAATGGGATTTGAACTAAATGCATATAGGATTCACTGCACAAAGAGTAGATCTTGGAGTAATTTGGAATTGAGGAAGGCTTTACTCCTTTTAAAAACAACACCCCTTCTGTAGAAGAAGTACATTGATGGTGCTATATAAATAAATAACAATAACATACCAATTATCTTTTTTTCTTGTAATGATTACATAATTAAGTTACCTAGACAACCATTTCTCCATCTGTAACCCATTCCCCAACACTTAACATGTTGTTGCATCCTTTCTCTGTTCTCTCCCCACCCTCCTCACTTTTAAAACCATGATTCTTCAGGATTTATGGATTCTTACACCCAATGAAAGAAATCTTAGTTCATTGTATACGTTTAATCAATTGATTAATCAATTAAATCTGCATGTGAGTAAAACACCACATCCCAAGAATAAAGCATCCATCCTTTACGTGTTGTAGCAGGCACCATCTTAGGCATTCCCTTCTGTGTATTTCCTGATTTGTCAGGGATACCTTTTTAGTCAATCTAAAGTTTGAAAACCCAATTAATCAAATAGATATTGCAACTGCAGGATTTAGGGCCTTTCTACACAAGGCATCTATCAAGTGCTCGTCATTGCCTACTCACGGCTGTTTGTGGTTTCTTTAGACAATGACGTGACCCTCCAGTTTTGCTTCTGTGTCTAAAGAACACTTTTATCAATTTTTTTTAGAGAAAGGAAAATGCGGTATTTAATTTTAAAAGCAAAAGCAAAAATTTTTACTTGTGTATTCCCACAATTCTACCATAGCACAGAAGAACCCTTGTCATGATGCTTAAGATGACCACTGGAATAACAGTAATGAAAAGCTCTGGGCCTCAGTGGTTTTCTGCCAGTTTTCTTCCTCGGAAGCTGGTGTCTCGCCTTTGTTGGAAACTAGAGAACTCCTCCAAAACACCATTGCAGCATTATAGAGAGAGGAGTAGCAACTACCTCTTTCCCTTCTCATAAGGCAAAAGTTTGACATGTGAGAAAAGTCTGCACTGACGCCCAGCGGTTTACAGGTAAGAACAAAATGGAAAGGGAGGGGGCAGCTCTGTGTTTCTTCTCTCCTGAGTAAGCACCTCCCTCCTTTTTCCCGTATGAGGCGCAGGGCTGAAATGGCATAAGGGCCAAATGGAGGGCTAGCCTTAGAGATAAGAACAAAATGGCTCCAAGACATCCCCTCTCAGTAAGCTTACTCACCCTCCCCGCTGTGAAAGACAGGGCCACTGTGTTAGACACTGTGTTTGTCTAACAACTGTTTGTCCAGGAACCTAAGGCACATGTTGGAAACATCACCACATTTGAATCCAAGCGCATATTTTTTCCTCCATATGAAAGGGGTTCCCATCCTCCTCTCCAAGTGTTTCAAAGGGTGTTTTATGTGTACAAACAGCCTTCCAGCAAGATCAGACCACATCTTCCTTCCCAGGAACCTCTGCAGGCCAGATTAGGCTGACTTGCCAGAGGTTCCCTGCCAATTGCCATAATGTGCATGTAGCCACCTTGTAAACTGGTCGTGTGCATTAGCCCTTCTGTGCATTAATTGGTTGGAAAACAGGACAATTGGAAAAGAAGATTGAGGGGAGACATGATAGCACTCTTCAAATACTTAAAAGGTTGTCACACAGAGGAGGGCCAGGATCTCTTCTCGATCCTCCCAGAGTGCAGGACACGGAATAACGGGCTCAAGTTAAAGGAAGCCAGATTCCAGCTGGACATCAGGAAAAACTTCCTGACTGTTAGAGCAGTACGACAATGGAATCAGTTACCTAGAGAGGTCGTGGGCTCTCCCACACTAGAGGCCTTCAAGAGGCAGCTGGACAACCATCTGTCAGGGATGCTTTAGGGTGGATTCCTGCATTGAGCAGGGGGTTGGACTCAATGGCCTTGTAGGCCCCTTTCAACTCTACTATTCTATGATTCTATGATTCTATGAAGCTTAGAGAATTCTTGAAACTTTAGGCCAAATATAGGTCTGATGGGGAAACAGGACGGGCCTTAAGGGTGGGCAAGCTGGGCAGTCGCCAGGGGTGCCAAGCTGAGCTGAGGGGGCACCAACATCACACCGGCACCAGGCCCCATAAACCTGGGTGGCCCTGCAAGGGTGACCATGGGGTGGGGGCACCAAAGGCACTCCTTGCCCAGGGCTCTATTTATCCTAAGGCCAGGCCTGTAGGAGAAGGAAAGTTGTTCTATAAAATTTCCAAAGCCATCAGTTTCAGAAAACATTATGACCATGTCTTATCAGAGGACTAGAGAAAAGGAAGTTCCATTCTTACACATTCTGTTCTTATTTCAAAGGCCAGCCCTCAGTCCTGCCATTTGGTCCTTGCCCCCTGCCAATCCTGCACCTCATATGGGAAAATGGCATGTTTTCCATCCCTGAAATTGTTTCTGAAGAAACACCTTTGACAGGATTTTAGATAAGATGAATAAGACTTCAGAACAAGGATTGCTGGGACCAGACAATATCCCCCAACTTCCAACTAATATTCACTAGAACGAAAGAAAAGAAAAGAAAAGAAAAGAGAGAGAGAGAGAGCTGCTGTCAGAGAACTGAGTTTTGGCTGAGTGGCAGGTTCCTCCTAGACTCCCCAGTGGCAAGCCTAGCTTGACACTGTAGAGAGCAAGTGTCATTTGATGGATAGTGTGCTGCATTGTTATTGGAGATATTGGCTACAGATGCCTATTTGACTATGGGGCATTCTGGGTCTTCTTGAGAAAATTATTTTCTCTCAGCCTAATTAACCTCTGAGTTACTAGGACACACATATATTAATAACAGATTCCTCAAAGTAACAATATTTTTGCCTTTATGGGGGGTATTTCCGAGTTTGTATTTGCTAGGGATGTGGCTTTCCCATTGGGGAAGATCTCTCAGAATTCAGCAGCAAACCACCATGTGTGGTGTTGTTTTTTGCTACTGCTGTCGCAAATCTCAGCAACAGGGGCCTCACCCATGATATAGCAATGAGTTAGAGTATATGCTCTATTCCCACATATCAAAAATAGCTAGCATTAACTATCAGCCTGCCAAATATATATACACAGCAGGGCACCCACATATCTCCCTTGTCTGCACGCATACACACATACTTTTTTTTACCAAAGTCTACTGATTCAGCTGTTCCCACACTCAGACTCACAAAGTAATTATACTTTCAGTGAAAACTGGTGTGATTGGTAAAGTTCAATCAGTGCTGCATTTAAGGGCTCAGTACAAATACCTCAGAGTGCTAGGCATCAGCCTTAGCTGCCATTCTGGTACCCAACAGGGCGAGCTCTATTTATATGCATCCCCCATATGACATATTTATCCCCAAGACTTAACGTTCTATGGGGCTGAGGAAATGGTCTTGCCTTCTTTCTAGGCATGTGCTCCGCTCCGATTAGAATCGGAGAATCAGAAGCGAATTGGCCTGCTCCGCCTTGCCCAGAGGCAGAATAGAAGCGGACCGCAGACCCGTAGAAGCACAGCGAAGAGAAGCACCCATAGGCGGAGCGATTCTCTTTTCGCGACGCGATCCGATCACCATTTTGAAAAATTTCGCGCATAGGATTGCATTGCGGAAAAGAATAGGGGATAACTGTGTTGTTTTTTAAGCTATCTTTCTGAAACTTCTTGTGCTTAGAGAGTTGTGGCTGGGGGTCATTTTGAGCCTACTCTCAGCTCTCTGCGTGGTGCGGTTCGCTTGCTAGAATTTTTTTAAAAATCGGGTAAAAAACCCGGGAGATTTACCTTTTTGAAGTGCTAAGGGGCAGAGTCAACTCCCAGTCATGATCACATGATCCCAAAGTTGAAGGAGGGGATAGGCAAAACGGGATACTTGGGATACTGGGAACTTCTCTTTCTTAGTCTGAACAGACTTTTCCCAGTGTTTTTTAAAACAGTAGCCCCACCAAATGCACAAACACAACCTGAAATCATATACTAAGCAAATAAATAACAGATAGGAAACACAGCACTGCTACCCACCCTAACCTTGGGGAACAACTGAATAGATGTGGTGCAAGGGGATGAGGTCCCCTAGGGCATGTGGACGTGCCCAGTGCACTCCTTGGAGGGTCAACAGAGCCCTCCAAAGGTAAACCAGTGGAGAAGCAAGCTAATGCCTATCATGAGTTGAAGTGAAAGTTTGCTTCTTAAAGAGTGGTCCCTAGACAGGCACAGTTCCCCCTCCCCCTGGGCATGTCCACTTCCCTCTTACTGGTAAAAGACAGATATAGCCGTTTTAAAAAAATTCTTCTTGTTGTTTATTCAGCAACACTGCTGCTTTTAATTCCACCCCTCCTTTGTTTGTTTGTTTGTTTGTTTGTTTGTTTATTTATTTATTTATTCCATTTTATATTTACACCCCATAGCCCAAGCTCTCCTGGCTTTTCCTCTTCAGTGAAGTCAGGCAGGCTTTCATTGTGGTTCAACTCATTGTTGTTGTTGTTGTTGTTGTTGTTGTTGTTATTGTTATTGTTGCTATTAATATTAATTAGTACATCTATTATTGTTGTTGTTGTTTAATAACGGCTGTGATCACAGTGCAGTCAATCAACTCTGAAGCAAGGATCACAAAGCTTTACTCTTATCCTCCTAGCCTCCTAGTTATGGGATGCAAAAGAAAAGGCATCTCTCTGTGCTGCTCCCACCTCACAGGGATGGTTTGCATTACTGGCTTTGAAACTATCCTTGGCTCACTTCCTTATGCCCCCAGAAATGTCTGCTGCCTGCCTGCCTTCCCTCCCTCCTCCCCTGCCCGCCTCGCAGGGATGGTTTGTGTGTGTCTTGCTTTGACTCAGGGGAGAAGTCCTTCCTGCGCTCACTTAGACTTTTGGAAGTTCCAAATCAATTTTTCAAGTATGGAAGAAGATTCATATAGGTTTATCTCTACTCCCCAATTCATGGCATGTTGGGATTTCCTTTGAAATGGCCCCATTGAGCTGTCTGCAGCTTTAAATCCCTGAGATACTGGGGTGTCCAATGTTCATAAATTCCCCAAAAATCAGGGGATGATGGGATTGGCTTGAGTCTCATCATGCATGTGTATCCATGGATAATCTATCATGGTGCCAAGTTTGAGGTTTCTAACGTGAAAATTGACAGAGATATCAAAAGGGGTGTGAATTGGGGTTATGGGTGGTGTGTTAGAGGTTAGAGCCCCGCCAAAAATCAGGGGATGATGGGATTTATTTGAAACTTGGCATGAATGTGGATCTAGATGGCATCTGTGAGGGTGCCCACTTCAATTTTTTTTATCTGTCAAAATGTCGGAGAACAGTCCATGCCTGAAAATGGGGTGTCCGATTTTCAAAAATTCCCCAAAAATCAGGGGAGGCTTGGATTGGCTTGAGTCTTGGCATGCGTGTGTATACGTCCATGAGGTGTCAAGGTGCCAAACTTGAGGTTTCTAACTTTAACAGAAAAAAAAGTTGTATACTTTTTTGGATTTCAATGCAAGCCTATGGGGGGGGGAAGCGGAGCTCCGATCCGGATCCGGAGCTCCGCAGTGGAGCGGAGCGGACTATAGGCGGAGCGGGGTGCAGCGAAGCGGCCTGATCCGCAAATTGCGGATCTGGAAGAGAAGCGGATCATGGGGTCCGTGCACACCCTTACTTCTTTCTACCTAAATTAAAACTGATCTGAAAGTCTCCCCCACCCCTTTCACAGAGCCTTTGTCCTGCATTGAAGGAGGGGTTTGTTTGTTGTGAGTTTCGGGGACCCTTCAAATATCATAATGTTTTTGGATTGGGGATGTTAATCTTTTACATTTACATTTTTCAAGGTGGTGATGGTTTCTTTTCTCTCTCTCCTTCCCCATTTAATCTCAGAGCAAACAACCCAGGGATGTTGCATGCGAACCAGGTCAATGCCCTTTGAACCCTGTGCTCATGGTTGCACTACGGTAGCCTCCAGGATTAGAAAAGAATCTGTAAAGCTTTTAAGTATTATGATAGTCTGTCTCCAGGCAACCATAGCTTCACCCAAGCGTCAGGCAGCAGTAAAAAAAAAAATGTTTATATGCAAGATTTCCCCCGGGAAGACCTGGGTTCAACTTCCCATGCAGCTGTGAAGGCCGCTGAGTGATTTTGGATCACTCACTATGTCTTACGCTAATCTTCCTCATAGGGTTGCTGCAATGATAAGATGGCATAATTCTATACTGCTTCAAGTTTCTTGGAGGATGAGAAGTGTATGAATGTAATAAATACCACTGCATGGTTGGACTCTTATTGCCATTTTATTGCTGATTAGATCATTGTATTAGGATACATTTTATAACCAATTTATAATATAATTAATAACAGGTTATTACTGGTATATTGTATTTCAGTTTGTAACAGCTATTGCTGTTGGTTTATGATTGTGGTGCAGATGGAGGGAGAACACTCCTTGCACCCAGGCAGTTAGATGTAGTTGATATGAGATTAGAGCACGCACACACACGCACACACACACACATGCACACGGCTTGTCTTGTGAAAATCCCCCAAGGCTATAATTCTAAGCAGACTAATATAAAAGGAAGCTTTATTGAAATGATGACACTTACTTCAAGCTAATATAAAGGGTTTCCAGATGAGGCTTTTATGGCACCATTGCCCTGCCTCTTCACCTTCCCATTTTTCCCGCTATTTCTTTCGCTATTTTCCTTACTGCATAAAAGAAAAGAAAAAGATGGAAGAGCTGCACAATACCTTCTGATTACTAACATTAGGAGCCCTCCATCTAGAAGCACTGATAGTTATTATTATTATTATTATTATTATTATTATTATTATTTATTTATTTATATAGCACCATCAATGTACATGGTGCTGTACAGAGTAAAACAGTAAATAGCAAGACCCTGCCGCATAGGCTTACAATCTAATAAAATCATAGTAAAACAATAAGGAGGGGAAGAGAATGCAAACAGGTACAGGGTAGGGTAAGCAGGCACAGGGTAGGGAAAAACTAACAGTAGAAAGTAACAGTAGAAGTCTGCACAACATCTAGTTACAACTAGAATACTAGTTACTCCAAATATGGAATGTGTAACTTAGAGCTTTTCTACATGAGGCTGTTAATTGGTGTATCTACTTTTGGTTTCATCACAGAATTGACATGAGCGTTTCCTTTCCTGCTTTTCCACTACATAACTTCTAGGTGACACTGTGGCATAGTGGGATAATGCAAATACACAAGTGAAAAAAAGCATTTTGTTTGCTTTTCCAATTAAATACCACATTTTCTCTGGCTTAAGGAAAAAAACCTCGCCAAAAGTGCTCTTTAGACACAGAAGTAAAACTGGAGGGTTATGATGTCATCTAAAGAACCCGTAACAAAACAGTGGATAGGGAACGATGAGTGCACAATAAAAGCCCATAGACAAAAAGAATTCTCACTGTAAGCCATCAAAACCCAGTCCCTGTGTTTCCCAATTTTACAGTTCATATGAAATGTATGTCCAGTTTTAAAATTATTGTTTTCTGCTTTTTATGACACATTCACTCATACAGAAGTGATGTACTCCAGGTTAAAAAAGGATGATGGTGTCTTCTCTAATCCTAAACAGACTAATGTAAAAAGATCCTTCACTGGAATCAATGACACTTACTACAAGTAAATGTAGTTACAACTAAAGTTAATCCATATGCCTTTTGTGGAATGTGTAACATTGGCAAAAATAGTCTGTTTCAAAAGTGGTATGTTGGCTTTCATTTGCCATCCCCATTAGAATGTGCTGTGAAACAATAATTATGTGGTCACAATAGTTGGAAAAAGGAAAAAAATTACTCAGCATCAGATCTTGGAGTCTTGGAAGCCCAATTGTTTATGTATGACAGGAAAGAGAATGGACATTTCACTGTGTACCAATCTTTCATACAGGTAAACTATTTCAACCAGTGGTGTCGTTTTTTAAATTATTTATGTATTTACAAGTATTTATAAACCACTTACATCTACACATTTCAAAAAGGTGTACACAAACCATAAAAACATAAAGCTCTAAAAACAATTCATAGAATATACCATGTTTGCATATCCAGAAGAATAAGATAAATAATTGGGTAAACTAAACTAGAAAGACCGGTGTGTCTTTAACATGCATCTAAAAATAAGAATTGTAGGGCATGTCTAATCTCAGAGGAAAGTAGGCACCGCCATGCTAAATACCTTGCTCCGAGTAACCACAGAGCAGATCTCAGGAGCATGTGGTACTACCACAAGGACCTTGGCAGATGACTTCAAAGATCAAATGTGTCTATAGGGGAGAAAGTGATTCCTCGGGTAGCCAAATCCCAAGTTGTTTTATTTATTAATATTTATTTATTATTCAGTTTTAGATACCACTTTATATATTGCTTTGGGGCACTATATACTAGTCACCAAACCTTAAATCTGGCCTGGTGGATCATACCAAGGATCCATCTAGTCCAATATGCTATTTTCCACAGCGGACAACCGAATGCCTCCCCCAGAAGCTCAACGGCACGCTGTTGCCTCTTAGCAAACATGTATTTAGTGGCAAATTGTCTATGAACTTGGTTTACTTGGGGCCAAACAAGACATGACTGCCATGCAGTAGTTGCATACCTAGCCCTTGTTCAACAAATAGCCAGTGTTTGGAGGTCAGACCAAATTTTGGTTTGTTATTTCATGGTATAGCAGCTTTTGGACAAAGCATGTGTTTACCTAACAATGAAAAGCAGTAAAAATTAACAATGAAATGCAAAACGGACAATAGCTTAGAGAATGCCATTTCTTATCTACCATGGTTGCATTTCAAACAAGAACTAAGATCTATCTATCTATCTATCTATCTATCTATCTATCTATCTATCTATCTAGGGAGTTGAAATAAATACAGCTTAAAGTAAAATATAATATGGTGATTTCCCCCTTTCATTTGTAGAGAACTTTGATAAGGAAGCAGTAAACTGATTGATGGCTACATCTGTTACAGAAGGACTATTAATAATTCCAGTGAAACTACTCATAGTCATAAGATGCTCTCCGAAATGTGAAACCTTTCCGGTCTGCAAAAGACATAGGAGATGCTTTTTCTGTAAGAGAGACATCCACATCCCGTAAGTGCAGCAATGGTAGTCATGAATATGAGGAAGAGCACCATTTCCAGTAATGCAAACAATTTATGAATGGTGAGCATCTCAGGATTCTAGGTCACAGAAAAGAACACTCAGACACAATGAAGTGCCACCAAAGGACTTGAAATATAGCTGCAATTTGAGGTGGGACTAGGGGTGCGCCCCTAGAGCTGGAGCCCCCAATCTTTCATTTGAAGCCCCACATCTCTGGGAGGCCACTTGCCCCATCACCCTGCTGTCTGCCACTGCCTTCTTCCTTCCCTGCTGCAACTTGCTTGAAATCTTGCGAAATGCATCTGAAACCTCGCAGGAGCCCCAAATGCTTTGAGAACTCACCTGAAATTCCATGCATCCAAAATCTCACAAGGTCTCACCCTGAAATCTCGCTATATTTCAGAGGCATGAGATTTCGAGCTCATCTCCTGGCAAGCTTTCCGAGGGCACTGTGATTGCAAAGAGCCCTGCAACCTGCTCTTTCACAGTTGCCATTTATTTATTATTTATTTATTTGCAATATTTATAGACCACTCCATATCTAAAATAGATTCTGCACATAGGACTATAACAGTAAAAAAAAAAAAAGAGAGAGAGAGAGATTAAAAACAGTAAATTAAAATTGTTCAATTTAAAACAAAGGACCAATAAAAACAGTGGCTGGTCAGCTGAGGAAGGCTTCCTGGAAAAGAGTTGTTTTTTTCAGGAGTGCCACAAGCAGCATAATGTTGGCACCTGCCTGACCCCACCCCCACCAGGGGCAGGGAGTTCCAAAGAGAAGGGGCCACCACACTAAAGGCTCTTCTCCTGGTGGACTCCCATCGGCTATGTCCCAAATCCTATACAGCCAATCTGGGATAGTCCATGTGAGACAATAGGGATATTGTTGGGAATATATTTTTGTGAACCACCTGGTCCGCCCAAAGAGCTTTGGCTATTGGGCAGTATAAAAATGCAATCAATAAATAAATACATGTTGGCAGTGGTATTGAGAGTGGTCAAAGTCTGTAGGAAAAGCAGTATTTCCTTGATCTGGGCTTGAAGGTGTATAAGGGGCAAGGTTTGAAGTGAAAGGATAAACCCCCTCTTATACACTGCAAACATACCCATAGACTCAGGGAAGGGATTCCTAGGGAAGGGGTACGACAATGAACAATGGTAAAAAAATAAATAACAATGACATGCATTGTTCCTGCATTGAACAATGCATTGTTCCTTCATTGAGCAGGGGGTTCGACTTGATGGCCTTGTAGGCCCCTTCCAACTCTGCTATTCTATGATTCTATGTAAAATGTTGGAATTGCAAATATCTGCAATACTTGCAGGTATTATTGTATCGTATGATTCATGATCACCAAGTAAAAAGGTGTTTAATCCCCACCATCTAAAACAATTATTCTCTTGTAGTTTCCAAGTGCATAACGCAGGGGCATGACCTGCAGAGATATCCTTACTTCTGTTATGTTTGTAACGATACCTGAAGTGGCTGGAAAATAATCAATTCTTGAGTAAGGATTGTGAGGAGCAGAAAAAAAGCATAGTATCTACAGTTATTAACATAGTATCTCCAAAAATCAGTTAGACTAGTGTAAACCCTGCGTTGCCACAGGGCTAGTCATCTGAGAAAACAAAACAAAATTTAGCTTAATTGGTCTGATACACAAAACCAGTTGTTGTTTTTCAAAGGTGAAAAGAAAACAACAAAAAAAGAGCAAAATCGGTCCCTCAGTCACTTGTTCCCTTCCTTGCGCATCCATGATTTGCCAACCTGGATAAGGAGCTACGGTTTAAGTGCTGTAAATCCTGTAGGCTGTAGAAGTTGAGGGAAGTTGTTATCTTTCAGGCGCCAGGTCAAGACTTTTCTCTCAGGCGTTTAACAACATTTAACAACGCTAAGTTTGTTTTCTAACGGAGCCCAGAACGATTGGTTTTTTAAATGGAAACTGTTGTTTTTATACTGTTGTTTTTATGTTTCTGATGGTTTTTAAATTTTGTATACTTTTAATGTTTACTGTTTTAACTTTTGTGAACCGCCCAGAGAGCTTTGGCTGTGGGGGCGGTATATAAATGTAATAAATAAATAAATAAATGAATGAATAAAATGCAAGAGAAAACAAGATCCCCGTTGGCTAATCAATTGGGTAGTATACACTATTCTTGGTACCAATTGCATGAAATCCTGCATTTCTCCTCCAATATTACAATAAAAACAATAAAAATTCTATAGTTCTCTAAGTCCTATGTGTTGGTTGATAATAAAATTTAAGGTGTAGCTGGAACCTTAATTAGCCTTGCTAATTGGGGGGAAATGCCTAGATTCGTGGCCACCTACACAACAGTGCTCTGTTCTCCCCAGCAAAACCACATCAACACACAGTGGGTGGTTGCACCTATTCTGTACTGTACACTAGAATGCCACTATTGTACACTTTATACATAACTTGTGGGACAGTTGCCCAAAATGTTGGCTACCACTGGTTTATGAAATTTTCACAAGTGGACTGGAATTCACTCCATGAAAATGTTTATTGATGTACAGTAGCACGCACATGTAAGAAAATATTCTTCCTCCAAGAAAGCGATACATAAATGTTCAAAATGCAAACCCACTGGCACAACAAAAGCCCACGCCCATGAGAATTCTACTTTCTTCTTTTGTTTATTTTTCAATCATCAGACTACAAAACAATGAAAGTTCATTGCAATGGTAATTGATCACTTTTTCATTGGCATCTTCATGTTAGTTTGCAGCTTTAGAACACTGGCTGTTTTTGCCAGACGCCTCATTGAATTCATAGAATCATAGAATAGTAGAGTTGATAGAGGTCTATGATGCCATTGAGTCCAACCCCCTGCTCAATGCAGGAGCCTACCTTAGAGCATCCCTGGCAGTTGGTTGTCCAGCTGCCTCTTGAATGCCTCTAGTGTGGGAAAGCCCACAACCTCCCTGGGTAACTGGTTCCATTGTTGTACTGGTCTAACAGCCAAGAAATTTTTCCTGATTTCCAGCTGGAAAGTGGCTTCCTGAAACTTGAGCCCATTATTCCGTGTCCTGCACTCTGGAATGATCGAGAACAGATCCTGGCCCTCCTCTGTGTGTCTCCTCTCAGTCTTCTCTTCTCCAGGCTATACATGCCCTGGTCTTTCAGTCTCTCCTCATAGGGCTTTGTTTCCAGACCCCTGATCATCCTCGGTGTCCTCCTCTGAACACCCTCCAGCTTGTCTGCATCCTTCTTGGAGTGTGGTGCCCAGAACTGGACACAATACTCAAGCTGAGGCCTAACCAATGCCAAATAGAGGGGAATCAGTACCTCACGTGATTTGGAAGCTATACTTCTATTAATGCAGCCCAAAATAGCATTTGCTTTTTTTGCAGCCACATCACACTGTTGGCTCATATTCAGCTTGTGATCTACAACAATTCCAAGCTCCTTCTCACTTGTATTACACCAGCAAGGGTGAAAATATGAAATCCAGGGGAGAACATGGCCTGTATCCTAAGGTAAATTAACTTGCGGAGCTTCACAAAAGAAAAGTTTCACAGAAGGAAGCCCAACACATCCAATCCCACATGGTTCAGGAGGGCCTCCCAATCTCCAAAATTCTTTTCAGATGGCACAAGGAGATGTAGTGGCAGGATGGGATGCCAAACTTTCCTTTTATGAACATATGTAAGTTAGCGTATCGTAGGATCCAGGCCAATGTCTTAAATGATACACCCTTGAATTTAAATGGATACTGACATCTTGTAAATCTCCACCACACTGACATGCCAGAGGGAAAAGAATCAATGGGAATAAATCCGCATGGATAACAGATTTTTGAGCTGCTTTCTGTCTCCAAAAGCATCATTCTGCAACAGTCTTTGATTTATAAATGACAGTGAATGTTGAAGAACATGGCTTCGATTTCAGCTAAAGTATTGAATAAGAACCTTTCTCAGTTAAAGCACTGGGATTATGAACCTAGGACTTTGGCCTTTAACAGGTATTTAAGGAAGTACCTAACAATGCTGTATGTCAACAATTTATTTCACTGCTTGTAGATCATCCCTAATCCAGCAATTTAGGGTATAGAAGCCCCATCCTGCCCTGAGCCTTGCCCCCAACTCATCAATGCTTACGTCTCAAGCGAGCAAGCATGCAGGATCTTCACTCTGCCTGTTCCCTGTGGCTTTTTGAACAAATGGGGAAGTTAAGCTCCAAATGACTCAGTCGGAAGAACTGTGTTTTTTGGCTCTGTGGTCTGAATCTCCCATGTTGCTGAATGTCGTATGTATAGAAGACGGGAATAGTTGCTGGTCCAAAATCAGTGGTACCATACTCTACAGTTCTCATCTGAGGTTCTTGCTTACTGCCAGGGCCGGTGCCAGACTATTTTGCGCCCTAGGCAAGGTGAGCTACTTTCACCCCACCACCCAAAAAAATGCCAATTTTGATTTTTAAGAACATATGTTTCCTGGAAAAAATAAGAAGCACAAAACTTGAAACTGTTAAATTTATTTTAAAGTGCAAGAAATACGTTATGCCAATTATAGCAAACAAATTGGAAAGGAACGTCTATGGGTCTAAAATGCATTATTTAATAGGAATATCACCTCCAATCATCCCACCCCAACTCACACATGCGCGCGCACACACACACTCGGCATCACTCACTCCAAACAAACACACGCATGAACACATGCATTCACTCAACGACCCCATTCACCCATACATTCTCTCTCTCTCTCTCTCTCTCTCTCTCTCTCTCTCTCTCTCTCTCTCTCTCTCTCTCTCTCTCTCTCTCTCTCTCTCTCTCTTCTGGGCGCATTCCGGAAGTCCAAACATGGAGCCGCCCCAGCCCCACCCCCATCCCTGCGTCTCTGGCTTCGTTTCGGCTGGGAGGGCGCAGGGCACCATCTCGCCCGCCCAGGCCCAGCTGAATCCTCGGGCCGGGCTGGCTAACAGCCAACCTGCATGAGTGCTGCGCTGTGCCCGGCACCCCTCTTAGCTTGGCGCTCTAGGCGGCCACCTGAGTGGCCTCTATGGTAGCATCGGCCCTGCTTACAGCTCCATCTGAATCATGTTTACTCAGAAACCCAACTTAGTTCAATAGAATTTACTTTCTGTTATGTGTGTTTCCATAATGTGTGTCTGTGTGTGTTTAAAAAGATTGATTTATTTCCAATGCCAAGAGATGTGAAATAAGGCATGCTCGTGACTGACCACTGATGGAAGTTCACAGGTCCTTTTGATGACATCGTTAACCTCCTTCACAACTCCTGCGCCTTTCCCTGGTTATGCCATTCTTTAAAAAAAAAACTGGATATCCCAATACTGCTGAAATATTTCCTACCATGGGAAGGGGAAGTTGTGCTACAAAGCACCCACTAGAGGGCGCTGTCGCATTCATGGCTATGAACACCAAGAGGAGGGGAAGTTTTCCATTATAGGCCATGTGGTTGCTCCTCTCCACCCATGTAATATAGCCCATTACAATTGCGCAAGAGAAGCAGGAAGCAAAGCCCCAATAAGGCAACGCAATTTCCCGTTAACCTAAAGAAGCCCATTGACAGTTCTCTTGATCCATCATAGCACTGTTCCCAGTAAATCAGAGATAAAGCAAGCTGACAAACAAGTTCATAGATATCTCCTATAGCTGTGACCAGATGTAGGATAAGCAAATGAATTGACTGCAAGTCCAAATAATTTCATGAAAGCCACATCAGCAAAACTGCTATTTAGTGTGCAATCCTGTGCATGTTTACTCAAGCACAAGTCTAAATGATTTCAAAGGAACTTCCTCCCAGGTACGCGAGAACAGAATGGCATCCTCAGAGGAGCCTTAGTTGCTCTTCCTGGCATGTTTGAGAATATGTGTTGAAAACATCTAAGCAGCACCCATGTTATTGCAGTGCATATAATAAGGGATACCGTTCATTTAAAAAACAAAGCACGTGTTAATCCCAAAGCAAATTCTGGTTGTGTTCCATTCTGTGAGTCAAACGCTCTCTCTTGTGGCTGAAATGCAGCATTTCTACAGATGTTTGTGTCCTGGTTTCTATGTAACATAGACTTAACGAACAGATATGATGGAAGCAGCAAAGGCTCCTACTGCAGCCTATATCAAAGCACTATTATTGTGGTGTGTTTTTTTTAAAAAAAAAACATAGTCAAGAACAATGGTTTGAACTAACTGACAAATAATGCAAAATGCTGCCAAAAGGCTTTGGCTTGCAGGGTTGAAATGAGAAGGAGGACGAGAGGTGGTGGAGATTGGAAAGCTAACAAAAGAAAGTGAAAGTGTGCCATACCATTCCTTTCTTTTGCTCTGTCCAAAACACAGGCTGTTGTTTAAGGGGAAAATAGATCTAAAGCCCTGTTTGGTCTTGTAGAATTAGTCTCAAAAGTTCTTTTGATCCTAAACAATCTCTAAACAGGATGCTTTTTTTTTTTGGACAAATGACACTAAAAAACAGTCCCTGAGTTCCCCAATTTTATAATTTGTATATACACTCTAGGGAGACCATATGGAAAGGAGGACAGGGCTCCTGTATCTTTAACAATTGCATTGAAAATGGAATTTCAGCAGGTGTCATTTGTATGCATGCAGCACTTGGTGAAATTCCCTCTTCAGCACAACAGTTAAAGCTGCAGAAGCCCTGCCCTCTCTTGTATAGCTAGTATGATTCTTTTCTGCTTTCTGTGTCACATTAACTCATACAGAAGAGATGTACTCCAGATTAAAAAGGGCTCATGGTGCCTTCTGAAGGCTATCCCTGAAAAGAGACAAATGCAAATGAAGTTTCATTGGAATCAGTGACACTTACTCCAAGTGAATGTAGTTACAACTGGAGTACTAGTTAATCCATATACTTTCCTTTTTTTTTCTATGGAATGTGTAACGTAGACAAAAAGAATTCTGACTGTAAGCCAGAGAGACTTTGGCTTGGCAAAAATAGACTGTTCCTGTTCCAAACTGGTATGCTGGCTTTCAGCTGCCATCCTACATAAGCAGGTGCTGTGAAACAATAACTCTGAGGTCACATTTCCCCAGTACCCAAGTCAGAAAAAGCAAAGCTTTACTCCGTGTCAGATCTTGGACTCTTTGGAAGCCTCCCGTGAGAGGAAAAGGAATGAATGTCCGGTGTTTACCTATCCTGCTGCTCCTTGGACCAGGTAAACTCATTTAAGTAATTTTGGTCTGGCTTATTTGGTGAAGCACCTCATATAGACAGAGCAAAACAATAAGCCTCTTATAACTTTATGAACTTTAGCTGGACACGATATTATATAGAGAACACACACTTGTTTTTCTATCTTTAACATATTCTTAACAATGAACAATAATAAAAATTAACAATGAAACAAAAAATGTATTATTATTATTTTATTTATTATTTATTCAATTTCTATCTTGCCTATGTGCAACAAAATACCCAATGGAATGCAGTGAATCGATCTACTATTTCCTTGGCCAAGGTTGCTTTTCTAATAGATAATTAATGCTATAAACTTCCTTTTATGAAGTTTTCTAAAGCCACCAACATTGCTAATAAAGCACCAACATTGCCTAGCTTATTTACATGATAAAAAGTGACATATAAAATTACAGGTAATTCTTAAAGAACAGGAACGTTTAATATCTAACTGCTGATTCAACATTTGTTAGTCTTTTCAAGATGGATTGAACACATGTGTTTATGTTCTTTTTCTAACTTTTCCATTTGCTGCATTAGTGATTTTGCTCTTGTTGCTTCTTATTTCCCTCTATGTCTTTTGTATGCATGCAGCACCTGGTGAAAACTAAAATGATTCAGGGGCTGGAGCATCTCCCCTATGAGGGAAGGTAACATCAACTGGGATTGTTTAGCTTGGAAAAAAGGAGGCTAAGGGGAGACATGACTAAGATGTACAAAATTATGCATTTTATGGAGAATGTGGATGGGGAGACATTTTTCTCCCTCTCTCAAAATACTAGAACCCGGGGTCATCCCATCCAGAACAAATAAAAGGAAGTACTTCTTCACACAGCACATAGTTAAATTATGGAACTCACTAGCACAAGTTGTAGTGACGGCCACCAACTTGGATGGCTTTAAAAGGGGGTTGGATAACAATCCTGAGACCACGGGAAGAATCAGGCTAAAAGGACCTGCCAATATCCTGGGGAAATGGAGGGATCATCCCTCCCTGCCCCCGGGATCCCCTGTGCGTAATATGGATGCACAGGGACGATCCCTGGGATGACTGGTCTAGACATGCCCCATATGAAATGGAGGACAGGGCTCTTGTATATTTAAACAGTTGCATAGAAAAGGGAATTTCAGCAGGTGACATTTGTAAGCACGCAGCACCTGGTGAAATTCCCACCTCATCACAACAGTTGAAGCTGCAGGAGCCCTGCCCTCTTTTGTATCTAGTATAGCTCCTGTAGTTTTAACAGTTGTGATGAAGCAGGAATTTCACCAGGTGCTGCATGCATACAAATGCTATCTGCTGAAATTCCCTTTTCTATGTAACTGTTAAAGATGATACAGGAGCCCTTTCCTCCTTTTCATAAGGTCACAATAGTTTTAAGTCTCTTCACCAAATTAAAATACAGATGTAATTTTTTGTGCCCATGCTGAAAAGAACTTTGTAGGCTTGTATAAAAGTTACACCACCACCACCACAACAGAATTCCTACCAGCTAATTGACCTCACTATGAATGCAAGGACATAACATGCCTTCCGAAATGTGACACCTTTCCGGTCTGCAGAAGAAATAGGAGAAGGGATATTTTTTCTCCTGTGAGGGAGATATCCACATCCTTTAAAGCAGGACCGGTATTCATAAATATGATCCTCAATTTGAAGAAAGAGCACCATTTCTAGTAATGCAAACAACTTGTGAATGGTGAACCTCCTCAAGATTCTAGTTCATGCAAAAGAACACTTAGAGCACAATCTTAAAGGATTGCCACTCTTTAAACAGAGTGATCCATTACAGATATTAAAGTTCTACCTCAGGACTTTTAATAAAATATGTCTGCAACCCCATGTATAATTAACTGGAAGCAATCCCCATTGAAATCCATAGAGCTTATTTTCAAGTCAGCATGTATAGGATTGGGCTGTACATGAATATAATTTAATGATGATGATGCTTTCCCCTAGTTCCTATTATCATGGGAATATACATTTTTGTTCAAAATAATACATTGGAAATGCTTGAAGGAGAGCTAGGTATTTTGGTGTTTTGAATTGAGTCTTTTGAGTATTTATTTATTTATTTATTTATTTAAAACATTTATATCCCACCCTATATCAATAAGATCTCAGGGCGCATACAGATAAAAGCATACAGTATAAAAACAGTAAATATACACAGCTAAAAACAAATTAAACTATAAACCAAGTTAAAATGAACTATAAACCAAATAAACTATAAACCAAGTTAAAATGCAACTTGTCTGTCTCTTCTGCCAAGACTCTTGTTCATGCATTGGTTATTTCTCGGTTGGACTACTGCAACCTTCTTCTCTCTGGCCTTCCTTCTTCTCACATCAGTCCGTTGGTTTCTGTCCACCACTCTGCCGCTAAGATCATCTTCTTGGCTTGCCGCTCTGACCATGTTACTCCACTTCTGAAATCTCTTCATTGGCTTCCAATTCACTTCAGAATCCAATATAAACTTCTCCTGTTGACCTTCAAAGCTTTTCACGGTCTAGCTCCTTCCTATCTCTCCTCTCTCATCTCACACTATTGCCCTGCTCGTGCTCTTCGCTCCTCTGATGCCATGTTTCTCGCCTGCCCAAGGGTCTCTACTTCCCTTGCTCAGCTTCGTCCATTTTCTTCTGCTGCCCCTTATGCCTGGAACGCTCTTCCAGAACATTTGAGAACTACAAGTTCAACCGCAGCTTTTAAAGCTCAGCTAAAAACCTTTCTTTTTCCTAAAGCTTTTAAAACTTGATTTTGTTCTGACTTTATACTACCCAGTGCCTGTTTACCCTACCCTGTGCCTGTTTGCTTTCTCTTCCCCTCCTTATTGTTTTATTATGGTTTTATTAGAATGTAAGCCTATGCAGCAGGGTCTTGCTATTTACTGTTTTACTCTGTACAGCACCATGTACATTGATGGTGCTATATAAATAAATAAATAAATAAATAAATAAATAAATAAATAAATAAATAATAACTTCTGAGTTATCTTCAAGGGCAGCCCCACGTAGAGTGCATTGCAATAGTCTAATCGGGAAGTCACCAGTGCATGCACTACTGTGGTTAGGTTGTCCCTGTCCAGGCAGGGCCGTATCTGGTGGATCAGCCGAAGCTGACCCCAAGTACTTCATGCCACAGAGTCCACCTGGGCCTCCAGTGGTAAAGATGGATCTAGGAGTACTCCCAAGCTACGCACCCTCTCCTTCAAAGGAAGTGCGACCTCATCCAGAACAGGTCGCTTACCCAATTCCAGGACTCTGGAACCACCAATCCACAGAGCTTCTGTCTTATCAGGAATCAGCTTCAGTTTATTGGCCCTCATCCAGCCCATTACAGCCTCCAGGCACTGGTCCAGCACCTTCACTGCCCCAGCTGACTCCAACGACAAGGAGAAGTAGAGCTGAGTATCATCAGCATACTGATGGCACCCAACCCCAAAACCCCTAAAGACCTCACCCAACGGCTTCATATAGACGTTGAACAGCATGGGGGATAGAATAGAACCCTGTGGCACCCTACAGCTTAATTGCCATGGGGTGGAACAGGAATCCCCCAATATCACTCTCTGGGATCGATCCCGCAAGTAGGCGAGGAACCACTGTAACACAGTGCCTCCTACTCCCATCTTGCAGAGCTGGTCCAGTAAGATACCATGATCAATGGTATCAAGAGCCGCCAAGAGATCCAGGAAGATCAACAGGGTAGCACTCCCCCTGTCTTTCACCCGGAGTAGGTCATCAGTCAGATCCACCAAGGCTGTTTCAGTGCCTGCCCTGGCCTGAAACCAGACTGAAATGGGTCCAGATAATCTAGGGTGACCATATTTGGGAAACCAAAAAAGAGGACACCTAGTGTGTGTGTGGGAAAGCAGCTTTCTGAGTCCTGCAGAAAGTACGTTATTCCCCCGCCACCTTAAAGAACCCGATTGGAGTGGAGGAGGGGAAAGGATTTCATTTTGCACCACCACCATCCACTCCAATTGGGGCCTTTTCTATAATGTCCACGAATGATCCACTTTCCCCTTTAAGACCTCAATTGGAGCTCGGGGTGGGGGAATGATGTGCCTCAAGAAAGCATGTCACTCCCTCCTGCCATGCTAATGGCAGCCTTAAAGGGGAAGGTGTGTCATTCCAGGACATAATTGAAAATTATAGAAAATCCCCCCTGACACCATGGAAAGAACAAAAACCAGGACAAATCCGGGGAAATCCTGACAGTTGGTCACCCTAAGATAATCTGTTTCTTCCAAGAACGTCTGAAGTTGCCCGGCCACCACACACTCAAGCACCTTGCCCCAAAAGGGGATATTATAACACCAGTGATGGTGTTTTGTGTCATCCTTGCATTTCTCAAAGCTTTAATTAATTACGGGTCTTTTTAAAAAGCAAGAAACTATGGAATAGGAAACACATTCTTGATTTGGGACTTCTGACAAGACTTTTAGAACTGAGATAAAGATTAGAAATGGCTAATTTCTATGTTGTCAAGAGGTGTATTAATTTCCAGACCACAATGCAAGGAGAAGAAATATATTTTGACACACAAACTAAGACAGGCCACAGAAGCCCTGCTCAAGGACCTGCCAGTAAGGTCCATCAGGGCGGCAAGCACAACAGACAGGGCCTTTTATGTAGCGCCCCCATGATTAAGGGTTAAGGTTAACTGATTAATCTGAGGATGGCCAATGCTTTTAATTTGTGATTTTTAAACTGTTCCTACTAAATTAACTATTGCTTTTTTTTATTGAATTATGTGATGTTTCTCCATATTGTGAATGTATATTTTGTTTTGTTTTTTAATTTTGAAAACTACCTTGGAGGGCTTTGTGTGTACGTGTATATGTAGGTATGTGTGTATACATACACATACACTCACAGTGTCTATAATAAACTTGGCAAAATGCGACTCTCTTTGAATAGCCGGGAGACGACAGATGCTCTAGCATTACAGAAGTTAATTAGGTGCTGACTTGGTCAACAAGCTTGCTGAGAGACCATTGGGAGCAGAATAGACGTAGGGCCCTGGATCCAAAGTGGTCGTGCCATTCTGTTCTGGGGAAGGGGGGACGGTCAGCAAAGGGCTGCAGAGATGGATGGAGAGATCTGTCAATGGCGATCTGTTACATTCACAGAACAGAAGTTAGGATCCAGCCATGTTTTTTAGATAGTTGGCAAAAACTACCAGTGAGAAAATAATTTGGTTTTGTGTTGAAAACTATTCTGTTTTCCTTATGAGTGAAACTCCAAGCAGAACTTCTATCAATCTTAAAATATGAGATCCAGATTAGATTACTTTCCAGAGGATCAGGCCCAAGCGACACCAGATGGCCAGGACATGTAGGAGGACTGTGGTTTTAATCATCAGAGTTCTGTCCACAATAACATGTCTCAGAAATAAGGATTTGTGTCCCTGTCCTATCCCCGTGACTGGTTGCAGCTGGGATCCATTTCTGGGGCAGGCAGAGAATTAGAAGGCTGATAGGCTTGGTCACAGACAGATAAGGCACTGTGATGGTGACTTTACCGGTTATATTGCTATTCCAACTGTAGGTGGCACTGTGCCCGAACTGAGGCAGTCAATGTGGCTGCTGACATCGAGTGTCGTTCGCCATAAAGCGGTTGTTCTGCTAGGCATGCCTTTTGGCCTGGCTTCTGCTCTGAAACACCATGACAGGCACCAGATCAGGAAGACAAGGAACGAAGGGCCATAGGCAAGTGCAGAATCAGAGCTAGGCAGAAGGTCAAGTTTAAAGGCAGCCATAGAGGGCTGAAAAAGCCAGAAGCAGATGTAAGGGCAAAGGCAAGCACGTCAGGGAAGGAAGCAAGATAGTACACGGCATCCTGGCACTCAAGAAGAGTCGCTCATACTGGTAATCTGTGATGGCAACTGGGGCCATGGGTTTGTCTAAACAGAGATCTGAGATGGGGATTAAGGGATCCGGTTAAACCCTTGGATAAATTGGCAACGTTTTATTGGATTTCAAATACTTAATGAGCAAAAAAAGCCAAAGGCGAGAGGTGGAACCAGGAGTTGTGTGTCTGAAAGGATTCATTACTGCCGACGCGTTTCGGACTAAATTCAGTCCTTTATCAAGGCAACTCTTATAACAATGTAAAATCACTTATCTCCTGAGCGCCATTGTTATAAGAATTGCCTTGATGAAGGACTGGATTTAGTCCGAAACGCGTCGACAATAATAAATCCTTTTAGACACCCAACTCCTGGTTCCACCTCTCGCCTTTGGCTTTTTTTGCTCACTCGTTATCTGGGGTTTCCTTTCTCTTTCGGCTATTCTAAATACTTAGCAATACATTTCTCTCCAACAGTTGAATCACTTCTTTCCCCCTTTCTTGTTATTCCCCGGTTCCAGTTGTTGTGGGTACAGATTATAGCCCTAGGCATTCTATAACTGAGTAAGCCAAACACGTGAAAAAAGGGGAGATGCTGGCGCTGCCTCTCTCCATCATGTTCAACTGCCTCTACTCGATGAAGGGGACTGTCTCAAGAGAAGAGACTCATTACTTGTGGAGGCTTTCCAGTCAAGGCAGAAGACGGGTTTCTCTCCTATCTTTCTTTAACAACACCCTGTTTTAATTTCTAGCAGTCTTAGCCCTCTTTCATCTGCCCTGTACCCTGTAAATGCTCACTCTTGCTTGGGTATGCAGACTTCACAACTTCCTGTGATGATGTTCCACCCACTCAACAGGATTGCCACCCAAACTGTCCTCCTTCTTTCTTTGCGCTGTAACAGTGTCACCACCAGGCAGTACTTTTCCTTCTTCTAAGCGTTGGATATATTGGTGCAAACCCAGCAGAGTTCTGATGAGTGTGTTACGAAGAAAAATGGCTTCAGCTACAAATCTCGACTCATGCTTTCTTTTACTTCGGTTAGCCCTCATGAATATTATCTGATTCATTCTTTTGGATATCCCATTTCCTTGATGGTGGTGTGCAATTTCATTATTCCATAAAACTGGATAATTGAGATTCAAATGGTGTTTCTTTGTATCTGAAAATTTGCACTAACTTTTCAACAAATACTCACTTGACTTGAGTACCTCAACAGTACAGTCCCTCACCAATACTAAAGCTCATCAAATTATTATGATTAGTAAAGATTAATATTTTCTGGTACACAGGGGTCTTTTTAAATGATCCAGTGCAACCAATTCCAATCATTGGCTGGCCACAGTGAGCAAAACGTGCTGCTGCTTTCTCTGTCTGTGATACTCTTTTCTTCAAAGTACATATTTGACATTTACTAATTCAATTCTTAGTTCAAGAAAATTTGTTTGTACTGATAAGCTGGTTTAGCCAAAAGGGCTTTCTAGGGCCTACGTGTCCCCACCATGGGAGTTAAGTTTATTGTGTCCATTGTAATCCCAGAATGGCTCAGCAAGAAGAAAGCCCAGTAAGGGAGCGGGTTTTATCACTCACTTAGAGAGGCTTCAGGTCTGACCCTCCATCAAGCAAATCTTCTACCTCAAACTCAGTTCTTTCTGCTCAAACTCCTTTGCAGCAATCAGATGAAAATCTTATAATAGATTACAAGAGAGTTTAAAGTATTGCTTTATATTGTCCTTATAGCTGTTCTGCTCCAGGGTTCGGATGATGAAACTCGTCTGGTGGATAAGTTATTCGAGAACTATAACAAAGTTGTTCGGCCAGTCAGCAGTCATCGTGAAGCCGTTAACGTTACTGTTGGACTGCAGCTTATCCAACTGATCAATGTGGTACAGTAGAACTATCAATGATTATTAGAGATTAGTATAATTATTAAGTAATTAGTATAATTATTAGCAGCAGTATTAATTTTAGGGCATCCATGTTTAATTGCTTAATCAATTATATTAATTGGTTACAACCTTTTTTAATTCAACTAAAAATGTGCTCACAATTAGTTTGGCAGCATATTTTTTGTAAACAAAAAAAAAATCTATTCGCATATTTAAAACATTTACTGCCCTTCATCATAAGAGATTCCAGGATGGGGTATACTATAAATAACAATTATTTTAAATCCTAGTACAGTACAATAAAACTAAAATCCAAAAACCATTATGAAAAACAGCACCCAAAATTACAATTTCAGTTACAAAGGCAGACTGAAAAGTTATGTAGATTTAAATGTCTGGGTAAAATGCTATACTGTATTGTGGCACCTAAAAATGGTAAATTAGACCCCATGTGGATTTCTTTAGGGGGGTATTCCAAAGCGATGTTACAATCACAGAAAAAGCCCTAGTGACATAGCACAATAAAGAAGATATTTGGAGGAGGGTCTCTGTGGAAGATCTCTTAAAGCTCAGGCAGGCCGATATAGAAAGACGTTTTCTTTCAAGTATTTGGGTCCCATGTTCTTTAGGGCTTTAAAGGTGAGTACAAGCCTTTGAACTGGGCCCAGAAGTGAATAGGCAACCAGTGCAATGCTTTATAAAGGATGGGATTATGTCAACCAACCTGGCAGCAGAACCAGTTAAAATTTTGGCTGCCAAATTCTGCACTCTTTAGAGCTTTCAAGTTGTCTTCAAGTGCAGCCCCATGTCTAAGATATTACAGCAATCTGACTAGTTTAATATATACATACACACATTATTTTTATACAAGTAATTATTAAAAACCTCAGATGACAAGCACCATTATAAAATATGGCTCCCCCATTTTCTTTCACAAGCAGGAGAAATGTCTCTTCTAAAATGACGCCTGCTATATGTCAGGATTCCAAGCCCTCCCACCAAAATGTGAGATGGCAGAGATTCACTGTGCAATCCACAAAGTCTTTATTCAGTTAAAAAACAAAACATGCCTCTTCACACTGTAGCAACTGTGAAGGCTAGGAACTATCCTCTAAGCCTAATTAGCCAAACAAAGCAAGGCAGTAGTCTATCAACTGAATGGACGGTTTCCTGCCATGCCTGACAGTCTTTTACTTAACGCCTCCTTGAGGGAGGGTCTTCTTGACCCAACTTCTGACATGCAGCTAGTCTGGTGGCCACCCCCTACCTCCATTCAACTCTGCTTGCCTGATCCTGCGACTGACTCTGAATTTGTCAATTCCAGTGCTCCCTCCCGCTCCAACAAAGGCTGAGTTTCCAGTTGGGAGGGGGAAGACGGTCTCTGAATCTGGGCTTCCTGTTGGATGAGCTACTAGGAAGATTCCTCACTCAATCCTGGAGAGTCTTGGGGAATTTCCTCCTCCACTCCTGTCTTGGCTGGGCTTCTTCTAGTTCAGCCTCTGATTCTGACTCAGCATCTGAAACCAAACCAGAGAGTCCAGGCCCCATTTTGACACGTATCACATGCACGTATCATCTAAAAACATCATGATGATGATGATGATGATGAATGATTTAAATGTATTAGATGCCTTTATCAGAAAAAGTCTCAAGGTGTTTTACGACAGGCAATAGTTTCTGACAACAGAGAAAATATGTTTGTTACTTCAGAACTATTATTTTACTCATATGCAAATTTAAACGACAAATGCTTTGACTAATCAATGAAAACTCATATGGATAATTTATATAGTACCACAAAGTAAAACAAACAGGTCTCTTCCCAATGGAGCTTACAATCTATCTACATGTTGATAGGGGGAGATGAAGGCAAGAATAGCAAGGGATTTTTATATTTATATAACCTTCACAGTACATTTTGTTGAATAAATGGTCTTCTTTTAATCTTGGTATTTTGCCCTATCAGGATGAAGTGAATCAAATTGTATCGACCAACGTGCGCCTAAAACAGGTATTTCTTCACACCATAATTTACAATTATTCATAGGAGTGTGTTTTGATCAGATATGCTCTCCTATTTGAGGAAAGCTTTGTAATACAAAATGAGACATCTCTTTTCCAAGCCAAAACAAAACAAAAGAGTCTTGTGGTCCCTTAAAGACTAACAAATTTATTTTATAAAGTTAACAGCAGTCCACTTCATCAGATGTATGAAGTGTTACATTGAGTTTCAAGTATATACCCACATGGTAGATGAGTGGGTGGATTGTAAACAGTGAGGTTAGCGGAAACCGCTCAGAGAGCTCCAGCTATTGGGCAGTATAGAAATGTAATAAATAAATAAAAATAAAATAAAATGCAGAAATTACAGACAATGACTCTTCCTACATTTCAGTTCTCTCTGACCTCACTGTTTACAATCCCGCCCCTCCCAACTGGCTGTATACATAATAGTAATTTAGGAAATGCTTCATACCTCTTGTAAAATTGACTATAATCCATGAAAGCATATGCCAGGATGAATCTGTTAATCTTTAAGGTGCCCCCAAACTCTTAATTGGTTTTGCTGCAATAGACTAACATCTTTCTGATATTCTTATGGATAATGTAAAATATGAACAATTCAGCAATAAAAATCATTTATAAAATCATTTAATTATATAAGATTAGCCTTTGTCAAGATCATAGAGCTATGCAGTTGGTCAATTGAGGTGGGGGAAAAACCTTAAATAATACTACAAAATTTCCTGAAAGCTGACTGGCTGGGTTGTGGCGGGAATTCCTGAAACATTTGCTAGGGCTCAAAATAACCAGGCAACTCGCAGCATGCATCCAACAGAGTTTGTGTTTCTCAAACGGCAACATTCAGGAAACTCCTTTTGACACTGTGTAACATTAAAAAACAAAAACTAAAAAATCAATTGGTGTTACAGCACGAGATTGCTATTCAAAGGTGGTGGAGTTCAAAGACCATATCCTAGAATTCATTTAAAACTTTCCCTACACTTTATGTTGACTTTCATGCCATTGTGTTTCTAAAAAGGAAAGGAAATGTTGTTCTTCAATATGGTTTAATTATTCTGTTCCTAACAAAATGTTGCATTGGTACGCTAAGGATAAGGAAGGTATGATTTGGGAACTAAATTGAAGACAGTGCGTGGAAATGTATTCCATTTAGAATAGGTAATGGTAAAAATACCATGTGCTCTTTTTATACTGTGTGTGCTTTATGATAAAGAGTTTCTGACAATGGATGCATTTTGGTACTTGTTCACAAAACGGAAAAGGCCACGTTAATGAGCTTCTGTTTATTACATCACTTACATGAGTGGGTAAAATAATTGCTCTACATCATGCTTACCTTCAGCAATACAAATAAGACTTTTTAAACTCTCTAACATTCTTTCGCTAGCAATGGAGAGATGTAAATTTAAAATGGAATCCGGAAGATTATGGGGGTATAAAACAAATTCGCATTTCATCAGAAAAGATCTGGCGTCCAGATTTAGTTTTGTACAACAAGTAAGTAGTTATTTATTTATTTATTATTTAAAGCATTTATACCATACTCTTCAGCTGAGCAGCTCACAGATCCATAAAATCAAGGCAATGGGCATGTCTACACCAGCCCTATATCCCTGGGTAGTCCCTGGATCGTCCCTGTGATGCACGGGAGATCCCAGGGGCAACCCGGAACAACAAAGGCCTTTCCCCGCAATATAGGGAACCGCGGTCCCGGGAAACCCCGCAGAGCACGGGGCCATGTGGCCCCTGCTCCTGGGTCCTACCATCATCCCTGTGTGTAGCAGAAACCATAGAATGGGCACAGAGCTGCACGGGGGCAGTCCGTGCCCATCGTGGGGGGAGTAGGTTTGGGTTTATTGTGGAGGAGTGCAACTATGTTCCTTCTCCCTCTTCCGGGACCATCAAGATGCTGGGGGAGGTTCGTGGAAGCCGGTAAGTCTGCAGTCCTTCCCCCTCCCTCCCTTCCTCTACAACCTATGGTGTAGACATGTCTGGAAACAAAGCCCTACGAAGAGAGACTGAAAGAACTGGGCATGTTTAGTCTGGAGAAGAGAAGATTGAGGGGAGACATGATAGCACTTTTCAAATACTTAAAAGGTTGTCACACAGAGGAGGGCCAGGATCTCTTCTCGATCATCCCAGAGTGCAGGACACGGAATAATGGGCTGAAGTTACAGGAAGCCAGATTCCGGCTGGACATCAGGAAAAGCGTCCTGACAGTTAAAGCAGTATGACAATGGAACCAGTTACCTAGGGAGGTCGTGGGCTTTCCCACACTAGAGGCCTTCAAGAGGCAGCTGGACAGTAATCTCTCAGGGATGCTTTAGGGTGGATTCCTGCATTGAGCAGGGGGTTGGACTCGATGGCCTTGTAGACCCCTTCCAACTCTGCTATTCTATGATTCTATGATTATCTCTTTCAGGCTTACCATCTAAAAAGACACAACTCAAAAGTAAAAAGGATTGGGAAAGGGAAAGGAAAAGTCAGGCACAATTTTTAGTGTTATACTGTAAATAATTATTCAATAATTAATTACATAATTGCATCCATAATTATTAATTAATTAATTAATTAATTCTGTGACACAAATATTGAATCGTGATTAGGGCTTCTTCTTTTTTTAGTAGTTCCAATGAGCTTCAACAATGGCCATAGAACTGGAAAGGGCAAAGGAGACGTTCCTTTCTCCTGTTTCTGTCGTTTTTGAAATTGTCCAAAAAGAAATGCAGCATGCAAAACATTTATTCCACCAGAGACAAGAAGGATGACATAAAACAGCAGTATTAAATGCAATGGTTGGTGCCAGATTAATCTCTGCCAGTCACTGGACATTGCATATTACATTCTTAAAACAAGAGTGCCTAAGAAAACACAGGAAATACTTTTATTAGTTGAACTGATTTTTATTTATCAGCTTTTTCAATCTGATTTCATCTTAGCCAACAAAATATGGGGTTAAGCTATATCATTTATAAGGGCTCAGTTCTCTTCAATTCTCCATAAATTTCACAGGCTTAATTATGTATAATCCTTTTTGAATTATGATTCTAGGAAATAAGTGATTTAGGCTGTTGAATTCTACAAGTTCCCATCCTTTATTTTTACATTAAAAATTAAACTCTTCTAGTTTTGTAATATTTATTTTTGAAAAATAAATTATTTTAAGAAGAGAAACATCAAGAAACATGAAGACAAAATGTTGTGATGTGCCAATCCTAATGCTATGCCCATTTATCTGGGAATAATTCCTATTGAACTCTGATGGATTGCACTATATGTTATTCCTGGCCTTTCCCAAGCCATCATAAGAACATAAGGAGAGCCCTGCTGGATCAGACCAAGGGTCCATCTACTCCAGCATTCTGTTCACACAGTGGCCAACCAGCTGTCGACCAGGAGCCCACAAGCAGGACATAAATGCAACAGCACCTTCCTGACCGTATTTCACAGCAACTAGTGTACATAGGCATACTGCTCTGATACCCATCAGGACTGGTAGCAATTGATAGCCTTCTTCTCCAGGAATTTGTTTAATCCCATTTCAAAGCCATCCCCAACTGGTGTCCCTCACTACAACTTGTGATAGTGAATTCCATAGTTTATGCTCTATATGAAGAAGTCCTTCCAATTATCTGTCCTGCTAAAATCCACTGGATATTTGCAAGTGGAATTGTTTATAAGTTTGAAATTCCACTCTACTAATGTCCATCTCTTTCCTTTTACAGTGCAAATGGAGATTTTGCTATTACCCAGCTTACGAAAGTGCTTTTGAACTATACAGGCCACATCACATGGACACCTCCTGCCATCTTTAAAAGCTACTGTGAAATTATAGTCACTCATTTTCCATTTGATGAGCAGAACTGCAGTATGAAGTTTGGTACCTGGACCTACGATGGCACAGTGGTTGCCATCTACCCGGTAGGTTACAGCTGGGCAGCTGGGAATATGGAACAGATCCAAAAGTCTTTACGCACTGTGTATAGTATGGATGGGACCTTTCTATAGGAACCATCTTCATGTATATGCACAGTACGGGTTTATTATTATTATTATTATTATTATTATTATTATTATTATTATTATTTATCAGCAGATAATCTTGGCATATCACAAACGTCTTTCACAATTCCCCCTCAGTTTCAAAAGTGTTTTGTCTCCTTATATCAGGGTGGCAACACTGTTGTTCAAGAAATGCAAAGTCCTAGAACTAGACCCACAGATCTTTGAATTCTACTTGGATGTTTAAACCAAGCTGCTTTTATTTGTGTATATACTGGTGTGATAGACGGGTGTTTTTGTTTTGCTATATTTGAAAAGTTCTTACTTTTAAATATTGATTTAAATTTCCTTCTTCTGGAGGAAAAAATATCCCCCCCCCCCGCAAAAAAATACAGGGGGCTTCCAGAGGAAGCTTTAATCCAGCAATCATCATGCCTCAGACACAGAATTTTATGGAAAAGACTAGAAGATGGTGTCTTCCACTTGTAACCCTCCCATGTTTTCCCACTGCTTCTTCTGTCTTTGGCTTACCAAGAAAAAAACACGTTAAAGAGGAAGTGATGTGCTAACCCTCACTCAGTGATTGAGTACAGGTTGTTTTGAATTGTGGGTTGTATGTTGAATCAAGGGTTAATATGTTGTCTGAATGCCGCTGGGGTGGCTTGTCAACCAGGTAGGGTGGCTTGTTAACCACCTTGAACAACCCAACAACAAATCATGGGTTCTCAAGGTGGCTTCTTTGAGAAAATAAGCCACACTGCATGGTTAACAAACCACGCTGGCTGTGTTTGAACATTATGCTAACCCACAGTTCAACAGACAACCCAAGGTTCAAAACAACCCCACAGCCTTTTGATTGGTAGAAACTCTACCAATCACTAGAAACTCACCATCTGGAAGCACCTAAACAAGCAAATATTTATCAATACTAGCCCAGTAGTGCCATTCTAAAGTTGCAGCATAGCACAGGAAGAGATAAAACTTTTGGCTGATTCACCTTAGCACAAATCACTTTGACTTCTAGGCAACTATACTCAGCCCTGCAGGAAGTAAAGCGTTTCATACATACAGCAAGTAAAGCGTTTCATAGTGCTTCCTAGAGGAAAATTTGCTGACCATTCTGGGGTATTAACTAACCATCTGCCTAGCAATAGACTTATCTGTCCAGTAGTCCATAACTTCATATTTGCAAGATACCACCTTTATCATGCAATTGTAAAGCATGGGGAAAATACAATTTTCCTCTAGGAAGCACTATGAAACGCTTTACTTGCTGTATGTATTTAAGTGCTTCAACAGCAGGGCCATCTAGTGGCTGTAAAATGAAACATATAGAACTAGCCGAGAAATAAAAGAGCATGAGTCAGCCTGTGTAAAGAAACCGATCTTAATCCTGCAAAGTATCCGGAAGCAGAAGCCCCAGTAAGGATGTGGGATTTTAGCTTCATGTGGTGAAGTCCTTAGATTTGACAAAAGAATGTGATTAGCCTGGCAATGTGTTTTCCCCTCCCAGCTAACAATGTTTGAATCTAGGTGACTGTGTGCGGTGAGGCTATAGATTTTAGACAGAGACTGAAACACAGCAAGCTGGATTTGGGATACGTGAGTATCTTAGGGTGTTGGCTTTTCTTCCTGGAGATTTGATCTGGGAGCAACGGACTTTGGCTGTCTGTTGGAGTGTTTAAGCTGTGTGCCTTCACCCAGGCTCAACCTATATATTTGTAAATACACAAATATTACAGAAATGCCATAAGACTCCATTGAACATCCAAAGGAAACCAAACTTGGCTAAGCGTTCCCTATGGAGTGTCTCACCTCTTGGAAAAGAAGGGTGAGCATAACTGTGTTAAAACAAAACAAATACAAATGAGGGATTGGTTTACAGCATTTCAGTTTCTCTTGATGATAAGGTGGTATCATGCCTTGGTATTGTGCCTTGCTCGTTAGCGATACACATTCATCTCCTCAGGAAAGTGACCAACCAGACCTGAGTAACTACATGGAGAGTGGAGAGTGGATAATGAAAGATTACCGGGGCTGGAAGCACTGGGTTACCTATGCCTGCTGCACTGAAACCCCGTATCTGGATATTACCTATCACTTTGTGTTGCTGCGTTTGCCTCTCTACTTCATTGTCAATGTCATCATTCCTTGCCTTCTCTTCTCATTCCTAACTGGATTAGTGTTTTATCTGCCCACAGATTCAGGTAAGCACGTTTTATCTATTTTATTGTAACTCAAAGATCTGCCCTCTTCTGGCTGTCGTCAATCATTCTTCTCTTTTAATGGTGAATTTATGGAGTTATATAATAGAAATTTAATGCTAGAGGGACATGCTCTGTCTATGTATCCCTGTGAGTGATTTCATGATATTCCTGTGAGAATGTAACCTTTTCCCCAGTCCTATTGATGATAGGAAAAATTCTGGAAACCTATTTTAAATCTACCTATTTTAAAGAGCACTCAGGGTTTGGCATCATAGAAAATATGCAGTAAAATCAATTTGAATACAGAAAAAAAAATTGCTGATACAGTGGGGAGGATTATTGCCTGGGATGGAGGGAGTTGTACTCTAATACATCATGGCTGTGTCTATACGGCTCCACTTTGCCTCCCCATTTCCCTCAAACCCCACAGCATCGCTACAGCAAAGCGGCAATGACAGAGTTACACGGTAGGTAGCCATTTTGAACTGCAGCCTCATCTTTTTCCCCCAGAGATGGGGGAGAGAATCAGATTTAGCAGGGGGGGAATGGGGGTGGCATGGGGCAGCGCAGATGTCCCTAAAACCTTTGCCCCATTTTGAACAGAGAGCACAATCTCATTGTGACTTTGAGGATGCGTTGCCATTTGCCTGGGATGCTTCGGAGAAACTGAAGAAGTCGTGGCAAAACAACACTGCAAAAAATCACAGTTTGGGGCAGGGGGCAGAAATCCTGACATGGCTGTGAGTTTGGGTCTGCGTCATTTAAACAACGCAGCACCATGACGGGGCATACCGGGTGAATAGACACGCCCTTGGAGTGCACCAGGGTAGGAAAGGATGAATTATGTGGAATTCCCTCCAAAGCAGCCACTAGTTTCATAAGACAGCTTTTCCAAAAGGACTGCAGCAGGGGAGGAAAGGGTTAAAAACAAAACCCCACAGACGTGTGCGCACACACACACACACATGCAGCCCGCTTGTTAAATACGAAGATACATTTAACAACATTCCTCATTCTGCTCTTACTTGTCTTCCCATTGGAGGAAGGGTTTTACCTATTATGCCTACCTGAGAAATACCCTCTCCGCCTTTTTAACCCCACTGACTGTCATACATTGTTTACTCCCTCCCTGTCGCAGGTGAGAAGATGACCCTGAGCATCTCTGTCCTGCTTTCTTTGACTGTCTTCCTTCTGGTCATTGTGGAGCTGATTCCCTCGACCTCCAGTGCAGTGCCTTTGATTGGCAAATACATGCTCTTTACCATGGTGTTCGTAATAACCTCCATCATCATCACTGTTATTGTGATCAATACCCACCACCGCTCCCCGAGTACCCACACTATGCCACAGTGGGTGAGGAAGGTGAGATGAACTATGAACCCCAGCAGGGCGGCTCTTCTGTTCTGTTCAAATAAATAGACCCTGTAGTGCAGTGACTTTCCTTGCAATTTCTTCTCTAAAAGCGTCATTAGACAGGGGGGAAATCACGTTTCCCTACTGTCACTTTGCCTCCTGCTGCCTTCCCACAATAGGGACAAACAGCTTCCTCTTTCTTCACACGGGGAAGAAAGAGGAAGCAAGCAATGACCACGTGGCCCCTTCAGCAGGTGTTTTTATTGCGCTGCTTCTCCTGCACACACCAGGAAATGGCGGCAAGTTTCATCACAGCAAAAAAAAAAATCGGATTTTCTGGGTCTTTTTTTGTGATGGAAAAATGAGCAGATGGAGCAGGAGACACATGGGAGGTGGGCGGCGTCATGAAAAGGACCCACTATAAAACTCTCGTCTGATGACGCTCTATATAGAAGAAATGGGCTGAAGGTATTTTGTACGAGTTCAGAGGTGGTTTCATTTACAGCCCAGATACATTCTTCTTGTCTCAGAAGATGCAAGTTTTCAATCCTTTCTGCCGGACCACACCAGATTCTTACTTGGAATTCATGATTTTGTCCATTCTTCAGGCAACCAGAAACATTGTATCAATACTGGAAAGTAACATAGCATTTGCTTGCTAGTAATTATTATCTGTCGAAGACTCAGACAGAAGAACCTGAAGAATTCGCTCCCACATGTTCATTGGTGACCCCAATTCCCACCAGTTAGTCTGTACTGACATATATGGTCAACCCACACAACAGAACAGGGGGACACTGCATGCAGGCCCAGACATTTTAAATTGGGGGTCAGTCACAAGTGGCACAGTGCCTTTTTAAAAGAACCGTTTACACAATTGTATTTAGTGTTCTTAACAGATTAGAACAATCTTTCTAGAATTGGCGCACCCTATGCATTGTGTAGGGTGCTATTGCCTTTGCATTCTGCTTGTGGGCATCTGGTTGGCTGCTGTGGGAAAAGAATATGGGACTAGGGAGCCCACTGGCCTCATCCAGCAGGGCTCTGCTTGTCTGCTTAAGTCTTGCGCTAGGCCTCGTATCCCAGCTCCCAGGGAATCCTGGGAGTCCTCAAAAACTGGAGCAGCCACTGAGAGGGCCTTCTCGGTGGCTACTCCAGTGCTCTGGAACTCTCTTCCCAGGGAAGCTAGACTGCACTTTCAGAGGCAGGCAAAAGCTTTTTTGTTCCAGCAGGCCTTTGGCAAATAATCTGGACCAACTCTTAAAATTGTTGTGTATTTTAAATGTTTTAATATTAAAACATATTTAATTATATTTTTAGCTTTTGTATATTTCTATTTATAGTTTTTAATTGTATATGTTTTAATTTTGTAAAGCTGCCTCGAGGCCCAGCATTGGGCAAAAGGCGAGATACTAATACTAATAGTAATAATAATAATCTATAATAACAACTTATGTTGTGATCTATGCTGGGTTGGCCTTACCATTAGGCAGAGTGAAGCAGTTATCTCAGGCAGCTCTGAATATTACAAAAGGGCAGCACATTGTTAATTTAATACAATTGTCATTGTTTTAGTGTTATTATTATTGTACTTGTACTCCTAGGGAGAGTTTGTTGTGGGTTTCTCTGTCCCAGGTGTCAAAATAACAGGGAGGAAAAGCCTCCTTCTGCAAATGGAACTCCATTCCCAGTCCCACCCAATATGCATAAAATAAGCATAAAACCAGCATCTGGACCTAAACTAGTAGTTCCAATTTCACATGCTGATCGATAGTGGGGCATGGCTCAGCGTTACTATTTATGTACTGTATGTACAGTTTCCCTAAAATGAGCCTATCAGTTCTACAAGTGAATGATAAAGGACAACCTGAAAAACTGTCAGCCAACGATGCTTCCTTGGCCCCCAGGTGTTGCGTGTGCAAGGGAGTCCAAATTTCAAACGGAAAATATTATTTATGTTGAGATTAAGAGTGATGGCATATTTCACCCTGCTTTCTTTCTCATGAAACCATATCTGTAAAAACGACTCGTCATTTCTTTCAGATTTTTATCGACACAATTCCCAACGTTATGTTTTTTTCAACAATGAAGCGGCCTTCCAGAAATAAACAGGAGAAAAGGATTTTTACTGAAGACATTGATATTTCTGAAATCTCGGGGAAACAAGGTCCTGCTGCTGTGAATTTCCAGTCAGCGCTCACCAAAAACCCAGATGTTAAAAGTGCTATTGAGGGCATCAAATACATCGCTGAAACAATGAAGTCAGACCAAGAATCTAACAATGTAAGAATGATGTGAATGATCTGTAGTTGTAAAGTAATCCACTTTCGTTTGGGAGCCATACCAATCTATTTCTAACCAATGCACACACATACACACTCTGATCTTCCTGTTTGGCCTCTAATGCCGTTTTTAAAGGACAGTAAGCAATGGTGATTCAGATGTAGAGGTAATTACAGCAATCCAGATTTTTAAAAAATCAGTTTTAATGGAGGAAATGTATCACTGTCTTATTCAGTTGTATTCAGGCAGAAACCGTTTTCAAGAAGTCTATTTTTCATCTCCTGCACTCAGTGCTATTCCTCATGATTTCCAAAAGGGTAGTTGTATTATTCTGTTGCAGTAAAACAAAAACAAAAAACAGTCTTGTGGCACAAAAGCTGATGCTGCAGTAAATTAGTTCATCATTAAGTTATTACTTATTTATGACATTTATATCCTGCCTTTTTTCCTCTAAGGAACCCAAGGCAGTGTACATAATTCTCTTCCTCTCCATTGTATCCTCACAACAACAACCCTGCGAGGCAGGTTGGGCTGAGAGTCTGTGATTGGCCCAAAGTCACCCAGTGAGCTTCCATGGCCGAGTGGGGGTCTAGAACCCGGGTCTCCCGACTCTCAGTCCAACACTCTAGCCACCACACCTCACTGGCACAGTGTGGTACTAGGGCCCTGTCTACACAGTGCCAAGTTGGCACTGCCTCTTTCCCTGCCCCTGTGGTTTTATTCACCCGGAGTTGCATTGGGTAATCATAGAATCATAGAATAGCAGAGTTGGAAGGCACCTACAAGGCCATCGAGTCCAACCCCCTGCTCAATGCAGGAATCCACCCTAAAGCATCCCTGACAGATGTTTGTCCAGATCCTCTTGAAGGCCTCTAGTGTGGGAGAGCCCACAACCTCCCTAGGTAACGATTCCAAGGGGGGATGGTGGGTTTCTGGCAATCAACCAGGTACCAGAGATTCCCACCGCCCTGCCCTCTTCCTGCTGTAAAGCAACCAATCACCGGTCACCTTTCATCAGGACCACCACCACCACCCTGATTGGCTCCAGGAGGGAATCTACACGTCGTACTGAAGGCGCACGCAAGCACCTTCAGTGCGACCCGAAAGCACGTGTGTAGATCCTGCTGGAAGAGGCGCAGGAAGAGGCAGAGACGGAGGCGGCTGGGGTATCCGGCCGCGTCCTTGCCGCCGCCCACCACCTCCCTGCCGGCCTCCTGCTGCCGGCACCCATCCCGGCTTCTTCCCTCCTCACCGTGAGTAGCCAGGGTCAGCAGAGGCTCTTTCGCCGGCAGCAGGAGGCCGGCGGGGAGGTGGTGGGCAGCGGCGGCGGCAAGGACGCGGCCAGATTCCCCAGCCGCCTCCTTCTCCGCCTCTTCCTGCGCCTCTTCCAGGGCAGGATCTACACACGGGCTTTCGGGTCGCACTGAAGGCACTTGCGTGCGCCTTCAGTACGACATGTAGATCCCCCCCCCACCGGAACACGACCAGATGGTGGAAGAGCCATACTGACCTTGCTCCCAATGAAAAAGTCAGGGTAATTCCCTGACTTTTTCAAAGCGCAGCACCGAGGGAAAGCCCCATGGTAGCTGCGTAGCTGCGTCATATAACGGATACAGCACAGATTCCCTGCCCCCGTGGGGCTTTCCTTGCATATAGACAGTGCCCACATGACTTCTTTGTTTTGTTTCTCCATAACCAACACCTACTTTCCACTCTAGGCCACGTCGAAATGTTGCTGTTCGGTATTTGGCTCCCTCTTGTGGCCAAAGTTCTCACCAAATTGCTGAGCAAAATAATTCCAGAACAAACCAACTGATTAGAATATAATAGTGGGTGGAAAATGTGTTGTGCTAATCAGAGCCCCCCCACCATGGACTAGTGAGGAGGTGAAGAGAAACATGTAGGGGAAAGCAATGAATATTCAGAACATCTGCTAGCCTTCCTGATAAATCTTGACAGTGGCTGTTTTTCAGCTGTCATAAACTGACAGGTTTATGAAGGACTAACCTCTTAACAACATTATTTTAGCACTTCCAAAAAGGGTTATGCCCTATGCAGGGTTCACTGCCAGATAGTCAGCCTCCGGCTGTCTCTTCCTCCTTTCTGTCCTCATATTAGAAGCATTTCGTAGGCAGGTTCACACGTATATGTTCTACCCTTGCTGACTAGGGTGACTTGCATGTGTGAATCAGTTATCATATGTTAGTCAGCAGAGACTGAACTTTAACACCCTATTTTGGCGCAAACACAAAACATTTCAACTGAAACAGTTCACACATTTAGTAGTGAGTCATCCAGTGATGAATGTGCATGTGTGAATCTGACCTTATGTCTACACATACTTGGATTATTATGAGATGCAAGTAGAGCTCTGCTGGATCAGATAAAGGTATGTGCGTTCCAGCATCCTGGGCAGTATCCAACAGTGACATTCTGCATTCTTAAATTGCACTAGTGGAGCTCCACTGAATCTTCCCGTTGTACAAGCGGTGGCCCCTTATGCTTGAACAAGCAGTTGTGCAAGCAGTTCCACAACGTGTTGCACAAAGGATGCAATCAGTTGTGTAACCAGTTACACAAGCGGAAAGCGCAACCGGGTGCACAATGGGTGTAAGGCAGTTGCACAAGGCATTGCACACTGCTCACACAAACATAACTTTAGTTGGATTCTTCTCTTGCGCATAGTTCAGAACACAGTTTCTGCTAGCGCACTCTCATTTGTGCTAATGGAATGGCACATTAGGATACTGCCCTGATTCCCAGAGTGGCCAGCTAGGTGCGTCTAGGAAGCTCAGGAACAGGACATGAAAGCAAGAACGCTTCCCTGCTGTCATCCCTCATTCAAAGTATTCAAAGATGCACTGCCTCTGAACATGGTGGTTCCATTTAGCCACAGGGCCAGCCTTACCATTAAGCGGAAGGAAGCGGGCGCAGCAGGTGGCGGAGGAGGGGAAGAGCGGTGCTCTGTCATTTGTGCCAACGGAATGACACAGTTGGATACTGCCCCATTTCCCAGAGTGGCCAGCTAGGTGTGTCTAGGAGGCCCAGCAGCAATCTGCCTTGGGCCAGGTCTGTTTAGCAAACATGGCTCATAGCTGTTGACCAACCGATCTTCCATGAACTTATTATCACCTCCTCACAAGTGAATTTTACCAATTATGCACCGCATGAAGAATTTCTTCCGTTTGCCTGTCCTGAGTCAATTTCATTGGATAGCTTCTAGTATTAAGAGAGGGGAGGAAAAAAAGAAAAGCTCCTACTCCACCCCACCCCACCCCAATCAGGCTGCCTACGGAAGAGACGATGGCTTAGCTCCAGATTCTGCTCTCTGCAGATCTATATACTGCGAGCATTCATCACATGGCTGCATACGCCAGTCACGTGATGCAGAATGCTGTGCTCTGATAGGGCTCTGCATTCTCAACGGGCTCATCTACACCAAGCAGGATATTCCACTATGAAAGCAGTATATAAAAGGCAAGAGCCACACTACTGTTTTATAGTGGTATTGAAGTGCACTGCAGGATCTACACTACTGCTTTATAGTGTTACTGAACTGCACTGACAACAGTTGGGGCCCATGACACATCTACACCAAGCAGGATATAACACTATAAAAGTTGTATGAAAGCAGTTTATGGTATGTGTCAATGGGCTCCAACAGTGGTCAGTGGTCAATGTGGCTCCTGCCTTTTGTATACTGCTTTCATACCGCTTTCATAGTGCAATATCCTGCTTGGTGTAGATAAGCCCAATTGTAGTAAACTCACGCACGCCGAGGTTTGAGGGCCGAAGTGAAGTTTATTGAACATACACAGGGTTTAAGTAGCCAAATCCCTGCTACTTCTTCCCCCCTCCTTCCTGCGTGAATCATCATTAATTGTCACTGTTTGAGCAAGGTAATGAACTTTTCTCATTACCGGTGTTTGCTAAGTTAGCTTTCCTCATCATGTTTGTTCCCGGATTAAGCTGGAAGTTGAACAGGACGCAGACGCACTGATTGCAAGACAATAGCCAATTACTGAGATAAAGGGGTTTTGTCATTTCCATCTGTTATCTTCAGACAGTGTGCTGTCTGAAGGACTCCAGGTATCGTGACATTCCCACATTTTAGGGAGATGAAGGGATTTGTCATTTCCACCTTTTATCTCCCGACAGTGTGCTGTCTGCACTCAATGTTGCCCATAGGAGGGATGGGAGTTGCTTCATCTTCCTCATGGGCGCCAGCTCGCAGGAGCCAATGAGGCTTCATAACGGCCATGTATTTTTGATACAGGCATAATTTCATATTTCATAGAGCGAGAAATATCTCTTGCATCAACTTTTTCTCACAGAACCCCTGTTCACATTACATGGAACTCCTGCGTTCCAGAGAACACAGCTTGGGAAATACTGCCTTAGGGCATTTTCACGAGTGATAAAAGAACACCTTTTAGACTGGAATTCATTGCATGTGCATGTTTGTTGGTGTGAGGGAGAACAGGCAGGAAAATCATTCTTCCTCCATGAAGAATGTCCCAGGTGCCAAACCCCTGACAAAATGAGGGACTAGGCCCCAGAGAATTCTAATGCCCTCTTCTTTTATTTGTTTTTCCACGCTCAGGCTGCAGAGGAATGGAAGTTCGTTGCGATGGTGGTTGATCACCTTCTCCTTGGCATCTTCATGTTAGTTTGCATCATTGGAACACTGGGTGTTTTTGCTGGACGCCTCATTGAATTACACCAGCAAGGGTGAAAAGAGGAAATCCGTGGGAGAGCATGGCCTGGACCCTAAGGTCCATGAACTCACAGAACTTCACAGAAGGAAAGTTTCCTGCCCCCCCCACTCCTCATGAAGCCCAACACACTCAATCCCATATAGTTCAGCAGGGAGGGGCTCCCAACCTCCAAAATGCCTTTCAGGGGCACAGGGATGGGATGCCAAACTTTCCTTTTATGAATGTCCTTCAGTTAACTTACTGCACAATCTGTGTCTTAAATGACACCCCCTTGAATTTAAATGGGTTCCTTCCTGCCTTTTGTCACTCCCCATAAATCTGACATTTCAGAGGGAAAAGAATCAATGGGAATAAATCTGTGTGGATAGCATATTTTTGAGATGGCTTCTGACTTTTTTTAAAAAAAAGCATCACTCTGCAACAGACTTTGTTAAGTGATACAGTGAATGTTGAAGAAGGTGGCTTCCGCTGCAGCTAAAGCACTGAATAAGGATCTTTCTCGGTGAAAGACAATGAGGCAAGACAATGAGGATCTACAAGGCAAGACTTTGGTCTTTTCCAGATATTTAAGGAAGTACGTAACATTGCTGGATGCCAACAATTCATTTCACTGGCCGTTGCGCATCCCTAGTCCAGCCCGAGCCTTGCTCCCAACCAAATGATTGCCATTTATTGAGCAAGCCAGCCTGCAGAATCCTCACACACAGCCCATTGCTTACTACTTTTTGAACAAACAGGGAAAGTAAGCACCAAATGACTCAGAGGAACTTGGTTTTCATACGCCCAAGTTCTGCTGAGCGTGGCATGTGTAGAAGAAAGGAATAGCTGTTGATCAGAACTGTATACTTCTCCTCGCCTGAAGTTTTTTTTTACAGACTCATCCTGGGGGGGATCTACACTACTGCTTTAAAGCACTTTAAAGCGCTTTATAACAGTTTTGACAACTGTTGGGGCCCAGGACACACTGCATATACAGTTTTCAAAACATTTTCAAAGTGCTTTAAAGCGCTTTAAAAGCAGTAGTGTAGATCCCCCCCCAAGTCACGTTTATTCAGTTGGGTTCAATAGAATTTACTTTCTGTTAAGTGTGTTTCCATAATGTGGTTTTTAAAACTCAGGCAGGATCTACACTATTGCTTTAAAATGGTTTATAACAGTAGTGACAACTGTTGAGGCCCAGGACGCACTCCCTATACAGTCTTCAAAACGTTTTCAAAGTGTTATATCCTGCTTAGTGTAGGTCTACCCTCAGTTTCAGGTCCACATAGGGATTTATTTCCAGCGCCAAAAGATAATGGCAGATCTATTGAACATCTTAGGACCATTCCCAGTTGATCAGGGATAAAACAAGCTGGCAAGAAGAGCCTAGGTGTCTCCGGTGGCGATGTCTTCCTGTGTGACAAGCACTAGCAGACCAATTGACTGCAGTTCTAAGGCTAAACGGAATAATTTCACACACACTGAAGCCACATCAGCAAAACCATTACTTAGTTGCTCATTATTTTTTGAGAATATATGTGGAAAATATCTAGACATCCATTTTATTGTACTATATTGAATGTACTACTATATAAAACGGAATTTAAATGTTAAAAATAAAAAGAGCATTCATTTGAAAAAAGGAAATATCAACGGTACTCCTCCCAAATTCTATTGATGTTCAAATCTGTGAATCTCGAGCTCCCTCTTGTGGGTGAAAAATAGTAGATGTTGGCAAACATCCGACTTGTATGTAACATCAGCTTCCCATAATGAACACTGCTATAATGGAAATGACAAACTTTAGTGGCATGGTATACAGCTGAAAGACTCCCATTGCAGATCTTCACTGCACTAATTCTCTCATCTCTCCTGGATGGGTTCTCTTTGGTTGAAAGTCTTTAACTGAGGGGAACTGGGATAAATGTATGCCATTAATATAACATGCAACCCTCTTCCTTGGTGCACCTCTCTTTCTTCTTACCTCCTGTTTGCCACATTGTCATCAGCAATCATAGTCTTTCACTTGGTGGTCCACACACACTTACAACTGTGCTCCACTGGGAGCTCCCAACCCACTGGGCCTGTTCAGACAACACGCTAAACCATGGTTAGGCCGCTAACCCTTTTACAGCAAATGGTTACTGAGCTTGTTTAAACTGTGGTTATGAAGCCACCAGTTAGGAATGGTTCACACAATACACTAACTCGTGGTTCACACGGCATGCTAAGCCACGATGTTTAGCCCAAAATGCTTAGCGTGTTGTCTGAACAGGGTCACTATCTTAATGGGTGTGTTCTACCAGTTGGCATAAATAAGAGCACAAAGACCCCTGCTGAGAAAAGTAGAAGTAGGCAAGGGATAGTCCCCCAACCATTCATATTGGTTCCAAAGGTATCATTTGCAAAGGGGGAACATGCCTAGAATCACATGACTTAGGAAGATCTAGTATTTCCCCCAGTTACAACACCCACATGTTGCTCAGGAAGGGCAGGGCAATGTTAATTGCTAAAAATGTTAATTGCTAGAAAATCTACTAATTTTCTGTAGCATATATCTACTCAGTCAGTAGATATACGCTACAGTGTTTCTCCTCTCACTGAGGTAGCCCCAGTGGGACGGATTGGTCTGCACTACCATAAGTGAACATATCATGGAGGACACACTGAGACTGAAATCTCGGAGGAAATCGTTTCAAGTTTTTTAAAAGATGTTTATGAAAAAGGACGTAACACTGACATTTTGTTGTTCTCGGGTTGCACACTTTTGTAAAGGGATGGCAGAGTCAGCTTCAATTTTATGAAAAAGTTCCTTCCTCCAGCTTTCTTCACATGCGGCCCATAGAAAGAGTTGCTGCTTTTTAAAACGCACGCCCACGCACACACACACCCAGCACAAGAGCCATTTATTCCACCCTCATCAATGTCAAGGAGTTTTCCAGCTGTGAGATCATGGGGGCTTCCAGACAGACTCCTAGAGCTACCAGTCAAAGGTCCTTGTTCAGCTATTTCACCTTTTCCTCCCCTAATTGCTTTTTTTCTGGTAAGAAAATAGATGGGAGAAGCAGTGGGAGGATTATAAGTTGAAGTAAGCATTGTAAAGGGAACATGTTGTGATTGTGGGATAAAAATGGAAGCCAGAAAGCTGCGGTACAGTTGTGGGGTTTTCCATGGTATAGAAGTGCTCCCACAGTCTCTGTCTCTGGGTGAATTGGATGCTGTGCCTGGTTTGGTAGTAGTGGCAAAGTACAAGGTTTACTGGTTGCTCTTCTGTACTTTTGTTTGTCAACAGTTGACCTTCATCTGCCTTTTCCAGGAAGTCTGTTTCCATAGGAATTGCCATGGTGTTGGCAGCTTTGATTCTTAATGTCTCCAAAAGATCAGTAACTTTTTGCGATTGACAGAAGATAGGGAGCGTCCTCTTCCCTTTTGATCTGAATGCATAAATAGAAAGTTGCATTTCCAGATTCTTCTATTTCCACGTCCTTGTTTAGGGGATATAAAATTCTGGATTTTCTTCTCTTTGTGTTCTCCTGATGAGATCATCTACATATGCAAGAATGAATGTCCAGCTCTGTTTCTGGAATACAGACATGGCTCTGCCTCAGCTTGTTTAAAGCCTTGCTCTTGGAGCATTGTATGTTATCACTGTGCCAAATTTTGCCCCTTATTTTCATGATTTTTTTCTCTCCCTGCAAAAAAGACATTGTTTTTTTGCCTCTTTTAAAGGTTCTTCTGTTCCCTCTCCATGGAGAGAAGCAATCTATATGCCAAGGTGCCTTGCTTGCATTGTTCTGGACACTGCTAGACTCTGGAATATTCTGAAGGCATCATCGAAGTCTTCACCATACTTCTGCAGAACACATTTTTGGCCTCTCCTTTCGACTTGTAGAGCTCCGCTTCACCTTCCTTGAAGACTAGGGCTGTGCAAGCGGGCCTCAGATTTGGGAATCCGATTAACGGAGGCCATTTCATGGCAGTTCCACCATTTTATGATAGATCCACCATTTTCTTGCACAGCCCTAGGCCCCCCATACAGCCTACAATTCCCTGGGAGGGCTGTATTTACCAGGGCCCAGGAGCAGAGGGAATACAGGAAATAGCTGCCACCATCCCCAGGTCCTCTGTGCGATCAGCTGCTTCCCAGGGCGATCGGCAGCTGCTGCCTCAATCAGGAAGTCTCCACTGACCCTGGAGGGGTCCAAGTGACTTCCACAGGTGTCCTACAGCTGCCTGAGTACCCCTGCTCCTTCCATGCTCTTTCCTCCAAGAGCAGCTCGGGTCCACTTCTTTGGAGTCTCCTACGGTCCCAGTCCAGGGTGCTAGCCGTGCCAGCAAGTGGGGTTACTCACATCCAAATCGTGCATCTGCACAGCATCCTGGAGGAGGGCCACCCCGCATGTCAGGGGCCCCCACCTCTCAACTTGATCCAGGGGCCGGGACAGTAGTGGACAAGCTCAGCAGCTCAGAATCCTGGCAGGGCTTCGAATTGGGTGTCCTCACTTGCCTTGGGGTGCTAAAACGAAGTCCTCATGCATCCCCACTCACTTTCAATAGGAAGAGCAAATGGCCGACGGTTGGCTCTCTGGTCAGCAAGCTCCTCGGCATGAAGTCAGCTGTTTCAAAGCCGTAGGCTTTGAAGAGATGCTGAAAGGAATTAGACCAGAGTGTAGACACTGAAGGCTTTTCCCGCCGTTTGCCCGTGAGTCTCCCTTCTTCCCTCTGTACAGAGTCAATGGAGCAATGCTGTTCCTTTGTCTTCAACAGAAGTGGGGGAAAGCGCACCGTGCTGAACAACGGCCTGAGAGTGCAAGAAGCTCAGGCCACACCAAGGCTCCCACCCACCCACATTCTGGCCAGTAACACCTTTCCCCCTCCAAAGGATTTACCTGATGCCGAGGGGCTGCTCTGTCCCTGGGGTGGCTGAAGACCCCATGGAGAGACACCCACAAGACATGGGACTCCAGCTTCCGGTTGAAGGGTCCCCCGATTTGGCTGGGAGGAGAAAAGAGAAAGGAATCAGTCCTACTGGCAGAGGGAGGGGCTGTTATTCAGGCTGGTCCTGGAGGAGAAGGCTATCAATGGCTGCTAGTCCTGAGGGCTAAGAGCAACCTGCAGTATCAGAGGCAGTAAGCCTGTATACACTAGTTGCTGGACATGGGTGGGAGAGAGTGCTGTTGCACCACGTCCTGTTTGTGGTTCTCTGGTCAAAAGCTGGATGGCCACTTTGTGAATAGAGTGCTGGACTAGATGGACCCTTGGTCTGATCCAGCAGGGCTCTTTCAATATCCTAAAGGCAGAAGCAGACTGATGGGGGAGACCATCTTGCACCCCTCTCCAGATGCCGATTTCCTCCTCAGTTACCTTAGCAGCAGCTCAGAGCATGGAGGAGGATACCTGATCTCGGCACCTTCCCACCCACCTCCATCCCAACCAGCAGGGAAACCTCTGCTGTAGCTCAAGTTTCTCAGCAAGAGCAACTTCGAGAGAGAATTGGGAGGGCAGAAAGGGGGCCTCCTGGATGAATGGGGGAGTGGGGAGGAGATGCCAGCATCTAAAGTTTCTCTAGTCCTGGCCCCATTCCCAGGACAAGAAGCCAGGGGGATGGGCTCAGAACCCCATCTAATTTTAAAACTACAGAGTAGCTGGGCCCCATCCGATTAATGTTTAGAGAAACACAAGACCTACAGCCCCCAGCACTCCCCAGCCAGCCATGCGGGCAGAGAGTACTGCCTAAAAATCTCCCCTCTCTCCTTGACCAAAGCAGCCAGAGGGGTGAGCCTGAAGAGACCAATCCGTGACCCCCTAAGCCATCATGATACCTGAGCCCGTAGATGGCCTTCATGGCGCACACCAAGATGCAGCGGGGGAGAGTTTGTCCTCCCTCGGACTCCATGGCCACCTGGGAGAGATGCAGGAAGAGAAGGGAAACCCTGTGAGGGAATGAAAAAACAAGCTGAAAGCAGGGGCGGAACCAAGGATAATCTTTGCAAAATATTATTGGTATGAAAAAGGTTTAATGAAGGTGCCTACGCGTTTCAGACAAAAAAACGTCCTTCCTCAGGGCTTATTCAACAAGGTTTTACAGTCATTTGCTCAAAAAACCCTTTATCCTTTTTATTCATAAATGCATTCAGAGAGACAGATCCCTGTTTTAAAGAATGTCCCCCCACACACACACACACACTTAAGAAGAAGGAGCGTAAGGAGAGCTATGCTGGGCCCCATTGACCTGTGCTCAAGTGCTCCCATTTATGGGCAGAGCAATTAGGGGGACAATTTCACCGAATTTCACGAGGGGGAGGAGAAATTCTCCAACAATTACTCACAGAGAGGCCTCATCATTGGCAAAGGTTGTAGAACAGCTTTTTGCTTTTTTCCTAGGGGCTTTGGGTTTTTCTGAACTGCCAGCTCAAGCGGCAACAGTAGCAACTGTACTGGCCGGCCGGCCGGCCGGCCCCATTTTGCATCCTCCAGAATACCCCATATGCCTAGCATCAGTCAAGGGTGTGACAGGGGAAGGGAATATAGCTAAGGTCCCCCTCCACCACAAAATGGTAGAGACAGTTTGGAAAAATTCTGCTGAGTGTCCTTTTATTTGTTGTTATTGCATTTCACGAGCTGCCCACGGCCAAAACTCTCTGGGCGGATTACAGGGTACCCTGGGGGTCTCAGGTAAAAAAATTAAAAAAAAACAAAAACCTTTCAGCCCCACCCTGGGTCAGCAGCAGGAATTCTGAAACAGAGCCAGGGCAGGCCTTGGTCTTCAAGCATTTATAATCATATATATATATATATTTGAAGACGAAGGCCTGCCCTGGCTCTGTTTCATATATATGATTGACCTGGCCAAGAGAGAGGTGGGAGAGCCCTCCTAGGGTAAGAAGCAGAATATAAAAATTGTACTCACATCTTTGTGGATTCAACATCTCCTTCTGGACCTAACCCTCCCTCCCTCCCACTAACTTACTCTGCTAACAACTGAGTCTAACTGCCTCTACAGACTAGTGTTCTAACTCTAACCTTCAAACTTGTTTTAACTCTATCAAGCTTTCTAACTGTATTTAAAAATGACCTAGAAAGGTCTAAGTAAACCTAACGAACTCTAGAAGTGATCAATAACTCTCTACAGCTCTCTACATCTCTCTCTGGCTCTCTCAAACACCCAAACACGCTCCCCCTCTCTAATCCTCTCTCTCTCTCTCTTTCTCTCTCTCTCTCTCCTCACTACCCACAGAGATCGCCTCCCCCCACGGGCCTCCTGAAGGCCTTCCAGCCTGGGGGCACAATGGAAGCCATGCCGTCGTTACATAGCAACCTTGCTGAGTCATGGGCATTGGTCCTCTCAGTACTGGTGGTTTTTTGGGTATGACCTATGATTTTACAAGGGTGCCCAATGTGTGGCTGGCCTCCTTATACAGGCCCGTTTTGTGGTCACCCAAGTTCTGTCCCTCTCTTCTAGGCAGATGGGCTGCCTTGCAGACTCCTGGACATGTCTGCTCAGAGGGAGCATCACCCAGTGAAACCCTCCAGCCAGCCAAGGAGCAGGCCCTGGGTGCCTTCCTTGCTGGGGAGGTGGTCAGTGCCGGTGTCTGCAATGGTAGATTTCTGCCATGTGAGTTTACTTTCTCTGCTGATTTCCCAAAGTCAAAGCAGCTCACAACAGCCAAGTGAAGATCCAAGGAATCCAGCAGAGTACCCTTTGCTGGGAAACCAGGTTTTCAAAGCTTCGGGCCCTGTGTTGTCACCCACAACATTTTCATATTCATTCCCTTGAGATGATTGAACCCAAAGCAGATGCTGCCCAGCTTAGGGTGACCATATTTTGGAAACCAAAAAGGATGACAAAATGGCCGCCCTCAGGAGGCGTGGCCACCCCAACATGCCCACCCCAAGGCAGAGCCAACTCAACATGTCCAGCCCCCAAGGGGGCGTGGCCTCGGTCACATTTATTTATTTATTACATTTTTATACTGCCCAATAGCCAAAGCTCTCTGGGCGGTTCACAGAAAGTAAATGATAGCAACCAATGAGTAGCAAAGGCACACAACTACTATAATAATATACTAAATACTAAAAAAGGAATTAACACTTATATAAAACCATTTCTTTATTTTTTATAACATAATAAACAACCACAACAGTCATAGTACACATTAGAACAGTGGTTCCCAATTGGTAATCCGCGTAACCCACCCAGGGGGTCCACCATGGCTTTATTAATATTAGCATCAGCATCCTTTAACACCACCACCAGCAACAGAAGGAGCATTATTAATATTAGCATCAGCATCTATTATCACCATCACGAGCAACAGAAGGAGCATTATTAATATTAGCATCAGCACCCTTTAACACCACCACCAGAACAGAAGGAGCATTAATATTAGCATCAGCATCCATTATCATCATCACCAGCTCTTTTTACTTCCCCATACTTGTTTGCACCTGACCTGAGGCATTTTCCTCCTTCGTTTACTTACCTCCTGGAAACCAAGGTTAATTTTTTCCCTCGACTGCAAGACTGGAAGACAAACAGAGCAGAAGGCTTTGTGGGAGCGGGCTTAAGGGGGCTTTCACCCCTTGCCCTGCCACAATGGCCTAAGTTTGGGTTCCCTCTGCCCCCACACCTACTAATGATATGGGGATACCCCTGCTAGTTTGAGCACATGGTACCGTGGGCTGCCTCAGACTCTTTCAGGGGCCCAGGCTGTTCACAGCACTACAGGGAAAGTGTCAGATCAAGTCCTTGGAGGGTCTCCTACTGAAGTTGCTCCCTTACCAGTTCCAGAATGGTGGTTCTGGACAAGTAGGCTTCCCGCCTCAAAATACATGGCCAAGTTTATGCTTAGTAGTCTCCAGGGAGCACAGGTCCAGGGCCTTCCCTGCTCTGGAGGCTTCAGCCCCAGTGGGTGGACTTCACTGTTCCTGCAGCAGCAGAAACACCACCAGAAGGACCTTGGAGAGGCTGCAGGTGTTGCAGAGCTTTGTTAGGAGCTGCTCCCTTCCTCTGGATGGACCTTGACTGTCCCCTGGAATACGGTTTGCAGCTTCTTCAGCCTAAAAGAGAGAAGTGGAAAGTAAGAAATGGGGAGTGCAGGTCCGTCTCACTCTATCCCATGCACTCAGCTTAGGCCACCAGAAATCTCCACGAATGGCATGTATATGCCCCTTAGGACTGCTCCCAACACATTGATGTAAGTGTTAATTGGCATTGGGAGGGTGACGATATGAAGAGGAGGACAGGGCTCCTGTATCTTTAACAGTTGTCTAGAAAAGCGGATTTCAGCAGGTGTCATTTGTCTGCATGTAGCACCAGATGAAATTCCCTCTTCATCACCAGTTAAAGCTACAGGCACCCTGCCCTTTTGACTAGATACAAAAGAGCACAGGGCTCCTGCAGCTTTAATTGTGATGAAGCAAGAATTTCACCAGATGCTGCATGCATACAAATGACACCTGCTGAAATTCCCCTTTCAATAGAACCATTAAAGATGATACAGGAGCCCTGTCCTCCTTTCCATATGGCTACTCTACCTATAGATAGTTCTACCTTTGGACCTTCCAACCTTCTACAAGAGCTGGAAATAGTCTGATTGACCCAAGCCCTTCATGATGATCTGATCCCTTGAGTGCTTATAGCTGCTGCAGTCTTTCAATCATGACAGTGGACATGTGTTTTGAAACCCAGTTATGGAAGGTAAAGCTCCGCAGACCTACTGGTCTGTGCCAAACATTACTCCCATGAAAATTTCAACTGTTTCAAGGAGCGCCTTTTATCTGCTTTGATTGGTATACCAGCTGTCTCTGTTCTTGGGTAGAGCGAGGTAACATCAACACAAAGGCCCGTGCATCCTTAACACCAAATTACTGTAATGCTAAAACTGTTTATTTTTATTTTCAGCAAAACATTTCCAGCTTAATTTTCATTGATTGAGTATGTTGCTGTTTGCTGTTTTAAATATGTATTCTTGAAAGGGACAGTTTATTATTTTTACATGGCATTTTATTTGTTGGAAATTGTATTTTTGTTTTGTATACCACTTTGGTAAATTCATTTGTCAAGCAGTATAAATATTTGTTAAATAAATAAAAGACAGAATTGCTCTGCCACAAGGCAATTCTATAGATGTCTACTCAGAAGTAAGCCTTACTGGATTCAACAGCACTTCCAAGTAAGGGAGTATAGGGTTGCAGTCTAAGGCTTAAGTAGCAGCAGGTGATGGGAAAGAGACCTCTGCCTGAGATCTTGGTGAATGGGCAATCCTAGTCTAGAAGAGCCAATGATTTGGTTCTCTATATGGCAGCTTCATAGTTGCGATCATCAGAATCCCTGTGTAATCAAATGATGTTGTCTACCGTTGTAAAGGTTAGGTCAGATGTGGGTAGAAGGTAGCTGTAGAGGGGACGGAGCCAGATTTACGCTGGATCAATGGACTGAAGTGGACTTCTCCATCTGGAGACTCTGATGAATGAGGGGGGTGAGCTGTGGTGGGTGTGGGAGGGGATCCCCTAAAACTGAGTGAAGGGACCTCCTATGAGTGGAGCCTCTTGCAGAAGGTCCTTTCTTGTGAAAGGCAGATCCTTGATCAGAGAGCTGATGTTTTGGAGTTAATCTCCCAGATGCCCCTGCTAGCATGGCCAATGGTCAGGAAGCCCAAAACATCTGGAGAACTATGTTTGGCCCACGTTTGGGTTAGGTGACCCCAATATGGGGCAATTGGACAGCTTTGTTCTTTTAAAAACATGATTTCAGACAATAAATTCATGAGAATTTACTGTGTTCCACTCAGATTCCACATCTTCATGATATACCCTTGTGCACACAGAGTTAATAATAAAAAATGACCACAGTCTAAAATCTGGAACCAGGGTGTTTTGATGGAGAAGATGAGTAACGGCTGCAAAGCTCAGTCTTTTCAATCAACCAAAGAGGTAAATGAATTGTATTAATAATGAAAACCACTCTTAGGCAAGAGTTCTTTGCTGCAGTATTCTGCCATTGGTGTTGTGGTTATGTTGTTTTTCATGGTTCAAATCGGGCAGTGCCTCTTGTGCCCCCATACTGGACTTTAGCTCTTACACAAAGTGAAGAGTGGAGAATTCCAGAGTGGAAGAAATGTCCAACGTTGTTTCCCTAAGACCAGTCTTCTGGTGTCAGCTTTGCACTGCAAGTTCTTGTAAATGTGGAAACAGGAACTGCTTAGTCAGCTTCCGCACGAGAGAGGAAACGACAGCAGAGAGACAAATATAAACTTAAAGTGAACACAGCAGACCGAAATTTGAAAATTCAGTCCCTAACAACAGAAGGAGCACCAGAGGGAAATGTTTTAAAACACGCACCCAACAACTTAGGACTTAACAAAGTTAAAGCAGGATGGCCATTTGAAAATGTTCATTTCTGGGCAGCAAATTTCTGGAAAGTACAGCAGAATTTGTTTGGTTTGGGTTGCATTACAGATTGAAATTGAAATATAAATTCTCTGTCTGTTGACATGATTCCCCTCTCTTCAAATAAAACGTACCTTTCTCTTTCTATATTTTAAAAGAATAGATGTGCATGGCTTTTAGCAGGAAAGGAAAATGGTAGAATTTACTCAGGAGTGGCAGGAGGGCTTAATTAAATAGTACTGGGAAATGCATGCAACTAAACCCTGACAGGTGGTTTTTCAATGGTCTTTTGGAACCCCACAATAGAAAAGACCTTGGGGGAGAGATGCCACCAGGAGCTGAATTATCCAGGCAAGGAAAGGGCTCAACAACCCTCTTCCTGCCATTTTCAGTGGCTTTCCCCACATTTAGGGCTTTTCTACATGAGGCATTTACTGTATGCTCATCGTTGTTGTTCACAGTGTTCTTTAGACAAAAAAATATTACCCTCCAGTTTCATTTCTGTGTCCAAAGAGTACTTTCAGCAAGGTTTTTTAGAGCAGGAAAAATACAGCATTTAATTGTGAAAGTGAAAGAGGCCACTTGGATTTTATGTCCCTTTATTATTTATGTAAAATAAAAAATAAAAATAAAAAGAACTGTGGGGTTCCACAGGGTACCATCTTGTTCCCAGTGCTATTTAACATCTACACGAAGCCATTGGATGTGGTCATCAGGGGATTTGGAGTATAATGTTATCAATATGCTGTTGACACCCAACTCATTCTAGTGCAGCGGATTGAGAACTCCATCCCACCTGTTTTCCCCCTTGGTTTGTCTCCATGATTTCTAGCTCTATTTCATTAGTGTGTCAAGCTAATGGCCCCTTTCACATGGGTTTGTGGTATCACGCTATACTGATGAAACCTCCCTTTCACTTGTTTGCCCTTCCACCCCACCCTGTCCCACCCCATCCCTTCTGCCTCCAGTTCACTGGTTGTAACATTGTGATGGGTATGGGCTCCTTCTCCCTTGCTCTGGCTTTGTTGTCTAATGATTTACCAACATAGTGCTGGAGGAGGAGAACCACCCCACCCTTCCCTTTCATCAGCAAGCTCCCCCTTCAAAGCACATGCCCCCAACAAAGGAAATAGCGAGATGATAGCAGTACACGGGGGCTGAAGGGCACTTTAATTCAGTTTGGGGGAAATAATCCAGACTTTCCCCGCTCTAAGAAAACACAAAAAAGAAAGAGGTGGGGTGTCTGCAGGACAGGCACGACGTCATCTGAGTGCTGTGCTGCAAAAATGCAAACCAGGCATGATGAGAGTGTGATAAAACACTGGTGTGATGGAGCCCAGAATCATAGTGCTGAATTTCCAACCTCGGTATGTGACCAGATGCTAATGACCTCATGACAAGGCTGCTTACCAAGTACTTTCCCCATTCAGCTAGAGATGCAAGTGTCTAGACCCATCTCTATATCAGACGCCAGGCTGAACTTTTTAATGTGACAGTATCAGGTCATCCAATGAAGTGAAAAGAAGGGAGAAATGAATTCTCAGGATGCTGAACTTTTCATTTGTAGGTTGTAAAATCTGACAAGTTTTGGCCTGTACCTTTTCAAGGCCTCCTTCAGGGGGTTGTAGGAAGATGTCTGCAAATATCTTCTTATCAACAGATTATCTTTCGCTATTAACAATCAGAGAAAGACAATCTGTTGATAAGAAGATCTTTGCAGACATCTGCATTCTGAGAATTCATTTCTCCCTTCTTTTCACATGCTATAACACTGTGCAATAAGCGTCTCTTTTGCTCTGTACCAAACATCCTGCCAGCATCCCCTCCACTGCTTCTTCCATATTTTTTTTCTCACAGGAACCCCCCCCCCCCCCCGGTTAACCAGGGAACGATGGCATAGATTCCGAAAGCCTTTCAATTGTTAACACTAGGAGTTCTCCGTCTGGAAGCACCCTAAAGGTTTGTGCTACAGTAAACAGAGCTCATACGATGGAGTCACAAGTCCTTCCCTACTGCCACCACCAAAGTCTGTTTTAAAAAAAAAAAAAGTTTTAGTTCCCTTTTCCTCTCAAGCAAAACTAAAACAGAATGAAGTATGAGGGGAAGAAAACAAGACCCAGAAAGCTGTGTGGCCTGCAGATTAATGCTATTTTTATGGGGAAACAAGATCAGATGCTCACAGGCATCATTTGGAGAAGCAATTGACCTTTCCACACCTCTGCACATACTGCATCTGGAGACAGCAGAGCTAGCAATGGCATCACTTTCCTACTGTTTAATGGCTCTCTGTTTCTGCTCCCTCGCCCGTCCCTTTGCCTCTGGCATCTGTGCCCCAGAGCATCATGGTCTCTTCCCAGCCCTGATAACTGTAATCGAGGCCATTCACGGTGGGGGAAAGAGAAAATGAGAAACCCTCAGGAGGTCAGTGGACAGGGATATAGGTGGGAGGAACTCTTCCAAGCAAAACACCTCACCTAGACCTGCCAGGGATAGCACATTTCCATGATTGTCATTCTCACTGAAATAAATATGATGTACTTCTAAAGAAAGGAGTTCTAAACCCAGATTTTAGTCTACCCATGGAGGGGCAGGGACAGAAGATGGATGGGAAAGAACGGAGGGTCTAGAAGGAAAATAAACAGAATATACCAGTGTGAGAGCCAGTGTGGTATAGTGGCTAAAGTGTTGGCCTAGGAGGTGAGAGATCCAGGTTCTAGTCCCCACTCAGCCATGGAAACTCACTGGGTGACTTTGGGCCAGTCACAGACTCTCAGCCCAACCAACCTCACAGGGTTGTTGTTGTGAGGATAAAATGGAAAGGAGGAGGAGAATTATGTACGCCGCCTTGGGTTCCTTGAAGGAAAAACCGTAGGATATAAATGCAATAATAAATAAATAAACATACCATGTTTAATTGCTTATAGACATCATAGAATTGGGAACCAGATGGTCACTTGCAGTTCTTTTTTGTGGGGGAGAATTTTACATAAATAACTACAAATGGATATAAAATCCAAATGGTTTCTTTGACTTCCAGAATTAAAAGCAGCATTTTCCCTGCTCTAAAAAATAGGGTGACCATATGAAAAGGACAGGGCTCCTGTATTTTTAACATTTGTTTAAAGCTGCAGCACAACAGTTAAAGCTGCACAACAGTTAAAGCTGCAGGAGCCCTGCCCTCTTTTTATCTGATCACTCTAGTGTGGGAGCAAGGTGCCTCGCAGTGCCAAAGTGCCGCAGTAAAGAAGGGGGCCATGATAAGCAAAACTCCACACTTTTGCTGCTTTGGGATGGCAGCAGCTAATCCTGACAGAGCAGCAAAAGCACGGGGTTTCCGGTGGTGGACCCACGCCCTGACCTTTGCCTGGGTGGACAGTGACCAATCAGGGGTCACCATCCACCCTGCCATGCCTCTGCCACGACTCCGGAGCAAGGATAGATGGCGGATATGCTGTACTCATCTCACTCCAGAGAAAAAAGTGGAGTAAGTCCCTGACTTTTTTTCTTCACAGCTTCGTGGGAAAGCCCCAAGGGTGGCTGTGAGGTGGATGCTGCGTTGTATAATTGATGCATCAGCACCATGCACCCACCCTGGGGCTTTCCATTTGTACAGAAAGCACCGTAATTTCAAGTTGAGAGATGAGCAAGCTGGTGTCTGGCTTTTCATCTACCATCTTAAAAACAGGCCTGTTTCATTGCTTTGCACTGTGTTGGACTGCAGGCACAATGCCAATGAGGAACTGCAAAGGAGCCTCTCTGTCTTCAACCTAACACAGCAAAGCACATTCAGCCACTGGTGGTGGTGCAGAAAACAAGAGAGAGGTTGCTGGTTGGAAGGCAGCTTGCACAACAGTTTCTGAACTGACTCGTTTTAGAAGAGCAGGAGGAGTCTGTCTGAGCTGTAAAAACTTTGAAATTCAGCTATGGTACTCAACAAAGTTCACAGCCATTCTTAACTGGATCCGGATTTTACAATGCACTCAGCAAAGGCATCTGTTCAGGCCAGGTAATTCCTGTTTTATATTTGTAATATCTTTACACATTATAATCTCTGCAGCTTTCCCAACCTGATGCCCTCCAGATGCTTTGTATTATGGTTCCCATAATTACTTAGCATTGACCATAGAGGCTGGGACCAATAGGGTTGTAGATAAAATGTCTAGAAGGCACCTGGCTCAGTCTGGTCTGGTGCCCTGATATGGGAGTGCAGGACTGCTCCAAGACATTTTGCTGCCTGAGGCAAAGGGCAGGAAAGCTTCTCCCCCACCCCATTCGACCTTCAGAAGCCAACTGGATGGACAATTGAATCTCAGTCCAACACCAGTGATGGAAGAACATCCTCCACCTTGCCTGAGGGCAAGAGACTAGCTTAAAAGGTGGGAACGGCAGCCTGTATTCTTCAAAGAAGGGACTGGCCATGGAGCTGATGCCGCTGCTCCTCCCCATCACCTACTGCCTGAGGTGACTTGTCACTCTGCCTTAAGGTAGGGCCGGCTCTGTGGGAGTGGGATAATGAGCAGGTAGCCATTCCAAGCATGTAGCATGCAGGTTGCACCAACATGAAGGAACTAAAACTGGTTCACCGCTTTTAAGTTGAAGTGTACGAGGATAACTGAAAAACAGATACTTGGGAGTTATATTTGGGGGAGCTGCACTGATGTGACAATGAATTTGATATCGCCTGTATGATTGTCCCTGCATTTCCCGCTGAAATGGTACATTTGTAAACAGAGTACTACATAGGCACTCCAAGTGTGCTAGACCACACACGTAAGACAATTTGACACATACTACTTTGAAAATCTTTCATCTCTCTGCTACACACATAATTTTGATAAAAATTAAGAAATCGGTAGCCCTTCTTATGTTCACCACCCTTTTACTGAATGCTTTTAAATGGTAATGGTGGATCTGAAACAATCATTTTAGCTACAGTTTCTGGCAACTCTTAGTTCTGGCAGCCTTCCCCTTCAAATGTATTTGACTCCAACTCCCATCATTCCCAGCCAGCAATGGTCATGCTGACTGAGAATCATGGGAGTTGGAGTCCAACATATCTGGTGGGTGCCAATTTTGGGAAGGCTGAATTAAGGGGATGACTCCTTATTTGTTTTTATTATTATGTTCTTCACTCTGAGCATAACGGTTTCTTGCCCTTGTCTTGATGGGATTTCCTGACATTTATAGGGACCTAGTTCTAGATTACTATGGCTGTTTTATTGATGCCTGTGCAATTTGTTATTTTATTTATTTGTTTATTTATTTATTACATTTCTATACCGCCCAATAGCAGGAGCTCTCTGGGCGGTTCACAAAAATTAAAACCATTCATAATATAAAACAACAGTATAAAACCATAATATAAAATACAATAAAAAAGCTCAACCAGATAAAACAGCAGCAATGCAAAATTACAAATTTAAAACACCATGTTAAAATGTATTTATAGATTGTTAAAATGTTGGGAGAATAAAAAGGTCTTCACCTGGCGTCTAAAAGCATATAATGTAGGTGCCAAGCGAACCTCCTTAGGGAGCTCATTCCACTGCTGGGGTGCCACAGGAGAGAAGGCCCTCCTCCTGGTAGCCACCTGCCTTATATTTTGCATTATATTGTATTTTATTCTTTTAAACAAAAAAGTATTGTATTTTATATTTTAACTGTCATATGGCACTTCAGTTTTTTAATTGTTTGTAACCTGCCCAGAGAACATTGATTTTGGTGACCATATGAAAAGGAGGACAGGGCTCCTGTATCTTTAATAGTTGCATAGAAAAGGGAATTTCAGCAGGTGTCATTTGTATATATGGAGAACCTGTTGAAATTCCCTCTTTATCACAACAGTTAAAGCTGCAAGAGCTATATTAGAGTGACCAGATTTAAAAGCCGGCAGGGCACCTGCAGCTTTAAATTTCACCAGGTTCCCCATATATACAAATGACACCTGCTGAAATTTCTTTTTCAATACAACTGTCAAAGATACAGGAGCCCTGTCCTCCTTTTCATATGGTCACCCTAATTTGGGGGCAAATTAGAAATGTACTAAATAAATACAGAAAAAATAAATTTATTCTTGTTTTGGTGAGCAGGTTTTAAAGTAAGTTTTATCTCTGCTATTTTATTTTATTAATAGTCTTAGTTTATTGTTTGATTGCATGTGCATTGCTTTGAGCCTCTCCCAATGTTTGATTTGCACAAGCGGACTTCAGCTTGTGCAACAGACCTTTACCACCTCCTTTCTTCTCCATCCTGCAGTAGTATCTGCTTCAGAGGGTTCAAGAGCACATTTGGGGAGGTGTGAGAAGGGTGGGAATCCATTCCATTGGCAGATGCTGTCCTGTCCGCAGACAGACGCAACTTGGTTTCATCTGAAGTTATTCTTTTTATTGAAGATAGTGTTCTTGGTTTATTGTTTGATTATATTAATATTGTTTTGTTATTGATGTTTATCTTGGGTATTTTAAGACATCTAGGGTGAGCATTTTGTCTAGAAGGGTAGGATATAAACTTTAAGTGGCCATTTTTCCAGCTTAACTAATGTGAAGCACAAGACTATGACGAGGCACAAGGCTATAAGACTATAGCCGCAAGACTTGACGGGAAATAATGAGGATTAACTTTCCTTGTAAAGGACCAGCCTTTAGTTAAATTCAGAGAACAGCTGGACAAAATACATTGCCACCCTTTATTGTTTCCTCATGGCAGAGATCCTGGCCCTTTAGCAGCTGCCTGGGGTGGGGTGGGGGAATCAAAACTCCACAGGTGACATTTCCTAGCCCTGCACCATCTCCATATCAGGAAAAGCTGCAGCTGTTAAATTTCTGCTTGCCATGCAGCTGTTAAAGGCACATAACTTTGGCCTGGAAAAGGTTGTAACTCTCTTGATGGACGTTATCTGTTTGTACAGCACAAATAGTAAATGTCAATTAATGTGCATTTTGGTAGTTTTAAAGGCAACTTAATTAATTTGTGAGTACAGATCTGTGATAATTTTAAGCATGTAAAGTTTAAAAAAAGTTTGAGGAAGTGACATATGCTTGAAATACTGATAGGAATATCAGCCAACTGTGGTTAAAGTTTTGAACTAAGGGTAGGGAGACCTGGGTTCAAATTCCACTCATGATGCTCACTGGGGGGCTGTCTTCATGGCAATGAGAATCACTTCCACCTTTTCTTTGCTTTATTCTGATCTCAGCTCTGATCCGACAGGATCCTACAGAATTGAAAAAAGCAGACTTTGCCTCTCCCAAATCAGGTAGTTACAGCAGCCACACTCTCTTCTGCTTTATTTTCCGACGGTTTGGGTGCAGTCCCTTTTTATCAGGCCAGGATGGATGAGTTGGGGAATCAGGGAGAGAAAACCCATCCTGATGCTGTGTCTGCATGTCCAGGTTCCCAAGATGAGATGTGGGAGGAAGCGCCTGTTCTACAGATTGTGTTTTGATTGCATGAAGGACCTGCTACTGCCCCTGGAGTTGCTGGGAACTTAGAGGTTGCAGCAGAGATCAATCTACTTAAATTGCTCCTTCAGGCTTTCTCTTCAAGCCAAATCCAGCAATCAGTTGCCTGCAGGTGTCTCCTGCTGACTACTAGATGCACACTGAGACATCTCTTTTTTAAAAAAATAATAATGATGCTAACTTTTGCTGCTTCTTTTTTCAGCTCAGGCAGCCACAGGTGATACACACACTGCAACATTTTGTTGCAGGGATCCGCTTGTAAAATGTCACCTAATCCTCTTCCAAAGGCCAGCTAAGCCAGGGGCCATCACTACATTGTGTCCCACTTTATTATTATTTTGTTTATTAGAGCGATTGTTTTCCCCGCTGAAATATTCGGCTTGTTCAGTACGGGGCGTTTGGCGGCGCTGCTTAACGCTCAAAGCTGCAGGATAAAGGCCAGGGTAAGGGCAGACGCTTCGGGCAAGGGGCGCCTCTGAGTGACACTGGGCATGCTTGCACTTTGGGGCGCATGCGCAGTGGGGTGACAAGACGAGGGAACATGTGTACAGAAAGTAGAGCCGGGGTGGGTGGGGAGTCCAATACAGACCGAGCTCAGGAGGAGCTCTTCCTTCTCCCTCTCCCGGTGCCGCCGCCGCCGAAAAGCTAAATGCTGGCCGGTTCTATAAATAGCTTTTTTCCCCAGGCCGAAAAGTCCTGGCTGTACAACAAGCGCTTCTGACTTCCTCCCTCCTCCCCACCCCCACTACGGAGGAAGAGTAGATAGGGGGAGGCTCATGACCAGAGCCTGCGGATCTCAAAAAGGGGGATAGCGGTTCCTCTGCCTTGCCCCTCTCCCCGCCCCCTTTCTTCTTCCCCGGGTTGACCCCCAAGTCCCGGCAGGGCCCGCCGAGGGGTGGGGCTGCCGGCCCTCTCCGGATCCCTCGCCTTCCGCCGCCTCCCCCTTTGCCTACAGGGTTAACAGCTGACAACGTCGGCAGCCGAGTCCCGCTGCCTGCTGCCTGCCTGGCTGGCTTTCCCTCCACATCTGGAACGGGTTGATCTGGGGAGGGTTTCTCCGCTGCTGCTTGCTCTGGAGGGGCTTTGGCCATTGGCAACCTCTGAATGGCTCCGGGAAGGAGGAAAGAGAGCGAGTAGAAGTTTAGGTTGGTACCCTTCACACTTTTCTTCTTTTTTAAACGAAAACAACACACAATAATTACGTGGTGAGTTTGTTTGTTTGGAATGCAAGATTCCGGCTGGTCAAGTTGGTTTTCACGGAGCGATCCTTTTGTGCTCTCTCCGCCCCTTCTGCTTGCCTCGACCCTCTCGCCCCCAAACGAAAGCCAGGGGAGGGGGGGGGCATCCGAGCTCGGGTTCGCCCTCTGCCCGCATCTCAAATTGCGGATCCCGACGGGCTGATTTCCCTGTTGCGCCTCGTTTTCTGCTGAAAAAGCCTCTAATCGAGAGAGGTTTGCAAGTGGTACGCGAAAGAGGAGGCAACGGCACAGGCCACCGTGTCGGAATCTCTCCCGAGATCCCTGCCTGGCTTAAAGCGCCCCCCTCCCCACCGGGGCGTGACAGGAGACGATTATTATTTTTTAAAAAAGTGCATTTTTGTAAACGACCTGAAACAGCAACGCAGTTCCGGCGTGGGAATCCGCGTTAGCACCCGTGATTCTTGCCATTTTATTGTTTGTTTGTTTTACATTGCCAAGGAAGCCACCAATCTAACCTAGATATTTGCATCATTGTTTGCTCCTGCTTAAGATCCCCTTTCTTGATATCTTCGCTACTCTGACAAGTGTGGATATTGGCAAGAGGATTTATGTGTCTGTCTGGAGAGATAAAGAGAGAGGAGGGGGTTTGGATGGATGGATGGCAAGGGCGAAATACTGTGTTTTGCTTTCTGTTGATTGCTGCCTGCACGATTATCGCTTGATAATTAGAACATCAAAGGGATCGACCCAGCTCTAGCAAACTGAACTTTGGTTTCCCCTCACTGTACCTGAAATGCAGTGCATTGGAGTGAGCTGCAAATCACGAAGTGAAAGGCTGGGATCGGCAAACAAGCCAAACAGACAAACTTGCCCACTTGCCAAGTTGCAACAGACCGTTGCCGTTCCTGGAGTTTTAACTTCTTAATGCTTGATTTGCCTGAATGCCTCACATTTTCTAGCAGAAGTTATTTGAACTTCCTGGTTTTTGTTGGTAGTACTTCATAAAACACTCTCATGAATTTTAAGTCCATGATGTCCATGGTTTTCCCACAAGTATCTGATGCCTGGCCATGATCTCCTTCCTTTGCCTGTCATGAGCAGATGTTAGCAATTGGGTAGGAGCCAACAGTCACTGAATTCCTCTCCATTTTCTTTATCTTCAGATTAAAAGCTAAGCATTTTCCTACTTGTGCGTCTGTACAGATGCTAGAATTGTAGCTAGGTAGTACACCTGCTTTGCATGCAGAAGATCCCAGGTTCAGTCTTCAGCATCTCCAGGTAAGGCCAGGAGAGACTCCTGTCTGAAACCCTGGAAGCTGCCAATCAGTGTAGGCAGTACTAAGCTAAATGGACCTGCAGTCAGACTCAGTATAAGGCAGTTTCCTATGTTGAGCAAACTTCAATCTTGTGGGATCTACCTTTTTCTTTTCTTTTCTAAAACCTCTAGATCCACCAACTGGAGCCTAGTGCAAAAGAATTAAAGAATGTTGAGACCAGGAATTTTTTTTGAGTGCCAGAACTGAATGGAGCTCACCATCCTTCCACAGAAAGTCCTGGTTTAGGGCATGGGGGAGTCATTTTGTTGCTCCTTGCCCCATCTATTGCAAATCACCCTCTATTGCAAATCTGACCATCCCTGGTTTATGCACTAAGATCTTCAAACTGCTTTTGAAGTTTTCCACTTTGAAGCTGATTAGGAAGGGTTCTGAAATGGAAAAGACCGACAAGTTGTCAGCTGATGGTCATGGCTCCTATTTTTATCAACACCCAAATGAGCTGATCCCTATTTCATGTGCCAAGTTGTACTATCAGACCTCGAGAGACAGACCTAATGCCTATACAATGAAGATGTGGCACAAAAACCAGAGAGTTGCTGAGACTTAGGCTGCAATCCTAATCATGCATACTTGGAAGTAAATATAATTGAGCTCAATGGGGCTTACTTCTGAGTAGGCATGTATAGGATTGCACTTTAACAAAGTACACTGAGGTATATGCTTCCAGTACAGTGGAAACAAACCTGTTTGAAAGAACCATAAATAGCTGTATGATAAAAGAAAGAATGAGAGGGAAAATGAGGGGGAGGGCGGGAAAGCTGCAGGAAACAAAGGAAGTGAGACGAGTAAATTATGTAATTCACTCATTTCAGCAAGTCGTATTGTAATTTCCTCTTGTTTTGCTCTCTCTTTTCTTTCCAGTTCTTCTCCCTTTCTTTGCTGTTGCTACTTTTAGTATCCATGCATATCTGCCTGTGGGTTTGTCACACGATGTTGCCCATCTTCTTTTCTTGCCTCAAGTTGTGTTCAAAGCACAAGAACGGAGGTGCTGAGACTTTTTATTTATATCCCACCTGTCTACCAAAAATGGCGCACAAAGCGGCTAACCATTAATGAAATACAGGTTGAAAACATAATCTTAATTAAAACATAATATAAAAACAGTTCCATAAATTACACTTAGAAATACAATAAAAGAAATATATAGAACCAGCCACTTAAAAAACCCTTCAGCAACAGACCAGCTTACATACCAAAGACCTGTCTGGATATAAATGGTTTTTGCCTGGTGGTAGAAGGTAGGGTGACCATATGAAAAGGAGGACAGGGCTCCTGTATCTCCAACAGTTGTATTGAAAAGGGAACTTCAGCATGTGACATTTGTATATATGGAGAACCTAGTGAAATTTCCTCTTCATCACAACAGTAAAAGCTGCCCTCTTTTAAATCTGGTCACTCTAATATAGCTCCTGCACTTTAACTGTTGTGATGAAGAGGGAATTTCCCTAGGTTCTCCATATATAGAAATGACACCTGCTGAAATTCCCTTTTCTATGCAGCTGTTAAAGATACAGGAGCCCTGTCCTCCTTTTCATATGGTCACCCTATAGAAGGGCAGCAAAGAAAGTGTTAGTCTAGCCTCTCTCGGAAGGGAGTCCCAGAGCCTAAGGATGGGGTTCATGGGTTGGGCTTTGAAAAGATTAAGACCTTGAGGTACGTCTTTAGGGAACTAAAGATGGTCACACTAGGCAGGGCTCCTGCAGCTTTAACTATTGTGATGAAGAGGGAATTTCACCAGGTGATACATGCATACAAATGACACCTGTTGAAATTCCCTTTTCAATAGAACTGTTAAAGATACAAGAACCCTGTCCTCCTTTTCATATGGTCACCCTATGTATGGCTCACACATGCTTGTGTCTATAGGAGCGTATTGCTTATTTCTTTCTTTACAAGGATAATTGATTTTCAGCCATGAGAGGATTCTCCAGATTCCTTCTCTATGGGCTTCTCTATTTGAGCTATTTATAACAAGCTCATGACTGGCCACTCACGGAAGTTTGCAGGTCATTTTGACAACATCGTGAACCTCCTGCACGTCTCTAGCTCTCCCTCCCCCCTGGTTATTCCGTTAAAAAAAGCAACTTTGGATATTCCACTTCATCTGAAATATCTCTGGATTTCCTACCGTGTGCAAAGCTGCACTACAGAACACCCACTAGAGGTGCTGCCCCATTCAATACTATGAGAATGGAGAGGAGGGGAAGTTGTCAACTGCTGACCATGTGGTCAGCCCTCTTCTCATTACAATTGTGGAAGAAAAGCAGAAAGCAAAGCGCTGGTAAGCGAACTTGATTTTCCTTTAAAAAGCTCTATACTTTCTAGAGCAGTGGTGGGCAGCTCCTAGCTCAGCTTTCCCCAACCTGATGTCTTCCAGATGTGTTGGGCTACCTTATCAGGCAGGCAGTTCCACCACGAGCAGCTCTCATTGTCAAGACGTTCCTCCTACAATTTAGTCAGAATCCCCTTTCTTGTAATTTGAACCTGTTGGTTCAGGTCCTACCTTCTGGAGCAACGGAGAACAAGTTTGTTCCATCATCTATGTGACAGTCATTCACATATTTGAAGAAGGCCATCATATTGCTACTTAGTTGTTTCTTCTGCAGGCTAAACATATTCAACTCTTCCTAGTTTATCAATAGCCTTTAAATTGCGGTGCCCAGAATTGGGCCCGGTACTCCAGGTGAGATCTGAATAAAACAGAATAGAATTGGATTACTTCTTGCAATCTGAACATTACTGTTGATGCAGCCTAAAATTGCATTAGCGTTTTTAGCCCCACATTCCATTACTCACACATGTTTAGCTTATGGTCTACTAAAATCTATAGATCAGGGTAGGCAACCTGGTGCCTTCCAGAGGTTTTGGACTACAACTCCCATAATCCCTGACCATTGGCCATGCTGGCTGGGGCTGATGTGAGTCCAAAACACCTGGACAGCACCAAGTTGCCTACACATCTTGTATCTGCGCATCTGAGTTTGCCAGCCTAAATGTAGCCCTTTACATTGATCGGTGCTGAAATTCATTGTGTTAGTTTTGGCCGAGTTCTCCATCCTGTCCGGATGGAGTTCAGTGGGGCTCACTTCCAGGTAAGTAGGTGTAGGATTGCAGCCCAAGTGGCCTTTAAAAAGTCTTGGCACTAATTCCAAGCAAAGATCTGGCACTCTGAGCAGCCTGGGCAGAGCTGAAATGTGTCTAGAACTTGAGATAAGAAAAGCCTGTGTAGTGTACTTCAACTTCTGTGCCTGGCAGTATCTTCGGGCAAAATTTGAACTGTTTACCACTTGGTTTGCACAGAATGGCAGCAGATATATTAAGCGTAGAGATGTTCTGTTGAAAGGGTTTTTATTGTTGCTTGAAGAGACACGTTGCTAGGTGCTCTTCATACAAAACAGATGGTTAAATCAAAACCTAAATCATACTGAAAGCAAAGCAAACATAGGTATTTGCATGGGGCAAATGCGCAATGTGCACTCCATTCTGGAAATCCATTCGCTGATTCTTGTCTCTTCCCTCCTCCCTCCACCCCCCGCAGAAGTTTCACTTACGTTCGTCTGTTGCAACAGCTGTGAAAAGTACTGTTGCTATGCAATTGAAACAGGCAGAAGTACTTTTGCTTCTTCTGTTAGGTTGTGTACAGTCGTTTTTGTTTTTGAGACAGAGCTACAATTTGCAGTGTGGAATAGATGACTCTTCCTCCCCACCCCCACCCCAAAGCATTTGAGAATAGTAAGGGGGTGATGGCAGAAGGGTGAAGCAAAGAAGGCATTTGGAGGCATTTATGCTCCTAAAATGAAAAGTGAAAATAAATCCCAGGCTTAGCAAAAACCTTGGTTACAAGATGCTGCCATGGACAGTGGGTGGGCTGGAGGGGTGTGTGTTCAGTTTAATTATTTTCATCATCTGTTCATTCTTTTAATGTTTGATATGCTTATCTGTTGTTTTAATTTTCAAATAAATCTTTATTGAAGATGTCTAATAAAGAGGTTCGTGATCTGTTACCTGTATTTCAAATCTTTGCACTGTTGCTAGGCTATATTTGGTGGTGGTGGTTGTTTTATTTTACTCTGTAGTTTTAAACTTTTATATTGTGTTACATTATATGGTTTAATTGTTGGGAACCACCCAGAGAGCTTTGGATATTGGGTGGTATAGAATTGAAAGAAATACGTAAGTATACTGATTAGCCCTTTGGAATCTAATAAAATTCTTGTCCATAATCTTTTAAAAAACCTGGGAGCTAACTTGGAAGTATCCCACAATGATTGGTGGACATGTGATGCCATGAGATGTAAGGAAAAGGGCATGATCCATCCAAATTTAAGCACACTTTTTTTGACACTGATGGAAGAGAGAGGCAACTCTCCTAGTGAAATGAGCGGCACTTACAATTCAAATGAAAGTTGGCACTTTTATCTGAACTATTTCATTCCTCAGGCTTTAATGTTTTCTCTGAATTTCATTTTTCCTTTCATAAATCTGTATGAAAGCTGCTGTGTCATTTGCAAGTTTTCTGAATGAATATGAATAATTATTTCATTTATTTATTTTACTACGTTTATATCTTACCTTACTTCCTTCTTGGAATTTAGTTCCCAGGTAGCCTCTCCTCCAAACATTGGGCAACGCAAGACCTGCTTAGCTTCAGTAAGGTGACTGCCTCCGGTTCCTTCAGACCATGGGCCTGTCTTGAAGAGGGTTTTGCCTCGGTGGGTTGGAGTGGCGGTAGGTCATCTATATGACACAGCCTCCATCCTGAAACCATCCAAGGGCAAACTTCTTAAACTGCGCTCCAAAAAAGTTGGATACTTACCCCGACTTTTTTAGACACGGAGGCGTGCCACAGCCGATGGCGACCACCGATTGGTTGCCATCAACTGGAGAAGCGCAGGTTCGAGCGCTGCACGTCCCTCTCTTCATCCCCCTCTGGCTGCCCCATTCCTCTCCCATCCACGTTTTTTATTTTTTAATTTTCTTAACTATAGATGCAATCTTCACATCTATAGATAAAAAACAAACAAACCAGTGTATGTGTGGAAGGAATGGGGCAGCGAGAGGGAGGTCAGAGGGCAGGGTGCCAGTTCATGTCCCTGTTGTGCTCCTTCTGGTGCAGATGCCAGGAAGGAGTGTGGGAGCCTGAGACCTCCCAGCGCCAACATGTTGCTGTCAAGATGGGGGCCATGCTTTGGGACTACAATTAAATTTGATAAAGATTACTAAAGGATCTTTGTAACACAATACTGTTACAAAAAAAATGTCGCAATACTATTTTGCCATGTGTGTGCGTATTTTTCTTTTCTTACAAGAAAAGGAAATTGTTGGCCCCTGGTGCACTGGAATCATTGCCATAGGAGGGAATTTAATTGAGTTTAAAGAATAGTGTTGGTTGGTTTTATTTAGGGAATTCATGTACCACTGTTATTAAGTGGGTACATTAAGAAAATGATATAGTGTAAATTCCAGCATGTCCCACAAACAATGAATGCAAAAAAAACCTTTGTAAACATAATGGGTTGTGTCCAATGTTAGTTCTACTAACATTGGACACAACCCATGAAATAAAGGGGACTTATGCTAGACCCATTGAAATAAATGGGACTTATGTTAACGTTGGATTCAAACCAATAGCACTACAGTACATAGATCAGAAGGGAAACATTCAAGAGACAGCTGGACAACCATCTGTCAGGGATGCTTTGAGGTGGATTTCTGCGTTGAGCAGGGGGTTTGACTCAATGGTTTATGGGCCTCTTCCAACATGATTATTCTATGATTCTAAGTAGGAGTGCATTCTCCTTCCCCTCTCCAATCTTGGATGTGAACTCTCATCAACTTTATCCACAGTTAAACATTGCATCAGCACAAACAATCATGCCTGAAACCAACCAAGATTCCCTTTTAACCAGGGTTTGAATCCAAGCTTTGAACCTGATTAGCCACTAATTGTTAAGAGGGGATCCTGGTTAGGGTTAGCTATGATTAACATCTGTGCTGACGTAACGCTGCTCCAGGGTGGAGAGAATTCTCAGCCAAGGGGGAAAATGGGGTTGTCTTCAATGTTAAGCCTACTGGGAGCAGACCCATTGAAATAAGATTTAAGTTAGATTAATGTTGGATACAACCCATGCAATCCTGCAACTCAAGGTATGGGGGCATGACACCTTCACAGACTCTTGGAATTATTTGGCACTAGATGGTGTTAGAGACAGGCTGGCTGGCTGTATTTCCGATGCTAGTGCTCATGAAGTCTTAGTTATGCATGGCTACATCATTGGCATTGTGCTGGATGGGGCACCAGTGGGCTGACCAGCTGTAGCAAGGAATCAACAAGATATTGCTTTGTTGCTGAGTGGAAGTGGCAGAGCAGTGCTGTGTCTTTATGTTAGGATGCTCCTTCCAGAAAATGAAACAATGCAATAAGTGTCTGGATCACAGTAGTCTTGTGTTTATGAACTGGATAATTAAATAATGGAAATCTCAGTAAAATTTTAGTGGTAAGAACTTGGCCACTGCTAAGAAGCTTTACTGTAAACAGGAAGTTGCCTCAGTAAGGAAGTTTTAATGCTTATAAGGAAGTTAATGAGCTGTAGTTGTTTCATGAAGGAAGAACACACAGAAATCCTTCAGAATTTCTTTGTCTTTGTCTTGATGTAGCCTCTTCAGGGCTGGCCCTGCCATGCATCAGGGTTAGGTGACCTGATTCAGCTGACACAATGAAGGAGCACAGATGAAAAGATGAAATAGGTATCTGGTGCACAAGTATTGGTCCTTGTGTGGATGGGTAGACCAAACGCCATTCAAACTCAGGAAGCAAAATTTGTTGTGGCTGCAATGTAACTTCCCTTGGGATCAGTGAATATACTATTGTTTATACGAGAATAAGATGGCTCAATCTGTATAGGAGAAGAGGTGGAGGCTAGATTATTTTGTAAGGATTTATGTGTGTACAGACTGCCAATCTGATAGATTACCAATCTGATCAGATTATGGACTACAGTCCATGATCACGTTCCTTTTAAACACTTAAGGACAAAGCTAGTGTGTTTTCCCTTTAAGGATAGAGAATTGAGACTGAATTACTTGCTAAGGTATCCATGACATGAGGCCATGGTTGAGTGGGCACTTTGATAAAAAACAAAAAACAAAACCTCCCATACTCAAAGTGTGTATGTACATGTGGGCATGGTTTGTATTTCAGAGTTACTAGGATTCCCATGTCTTCAGGCAGGGGGCTTCCCCAGACCTTCTGCCTAAAATACCTTAATTTTGGTTCCCAGGGTAGAACCTGGGAACATTACATTACAGGGAAATCCTGTTAATGTTTACTTAGAAGTGTTCTATGAGGCTTACTCCCAGAGAAGTACGCATAGGATAGCAGCCTAAGGCACATGATGTGTTTGCACTGTAGCAGAGCTATGTACTCTCCCTTCTGAGTATATGTATGAAGCTGTGTTAACCCTAAAGAAAACATGAGATTTTTTTTGCAGGTTCTGCACTTATCTGTTGAGCAATGAAAATGTCATGGTATTCTAATGCAAGTATAAAGGTGTGTTGTGGTCAAGCTTCCTGTAGCTTGAACTTATTACACCTACATACTTTCTGGGATCTGAATTCCAGATTCACCGACCTTACAAATTGCTTCCATGAAAGAAAAACAAACAATAATTTGTAGAAAACTGACCTTCCAGTACAATTTAACTTTGTCACTTTTTAAATTTAGTCGCTTTTCTTTTGCACTGTGAGATGCAATTCTATATTATTATTATTATTATTATTATTATTATTATTATTATTATTATTATTATTTAAATAATTGGGCATGCAGTTATGCAAGTCATTGCTAATTGATAGCAGATGTATAATCCAGTTATATTTCAGAGGCATGACCCAAAATTCTGAAACTTTGCATCATTTATCTTATACTAGTGCCGTAAAAGTTGTTTTAATGCTTTGTTTTATTTATTTATTTATTTTAATCTGCACTGATACAAAGAGCAAGGTTAGGAAGTGGTCAGTAGTTTTTTTTAAAAAAAAAATTGTACATTTTTTACCTTGCTCTTCAACCAAGATCCCAAGCCCAGTTGAACTCAGTGGGACTTGCTTCTGAATAAACATCTGTAGGTATGTGCTGTTCATTGTATTATGTCTACTCAAACATAAATCCAATGGAGTTCATTGGGGCTTACTACCAAGTAACTGGGTATAGGGTTGCCATCTAAAGCATTTAAAACATACAAACTATATTAAAAGAAGTAGGCCAAAGAGAACAGCATTAAGCAGCTGTTGCGAACAGGAAGAAGTACAATCCTTTAAATCCTAGAAATCAGATACAACAATGAAATGCACAACTGCTACTAGCATCAGAAAACACATTGCCATGATAGACTATAGAAGGGTTGTATGTCTCAATAATGTCCCCTAACAGCTGTGTGCTATGCATAAGACCCAATTGTTTGGTGAACTTGGCATGAAGGGTGAGCCTGGAGCCCATCCCAGATAACCATCTTTGCAATAAAGAGGAAAGAACAACTTTTCTAAAGTACTCCCCTTGAGGCTAGGTCAATGATATGAAATTCCACAAATGCTCTCTCATCCAGACTCCATTATGCCTATGTGCACCAGTTGCTGGGGAACAGAAGTGGGAGGGTGCTGTTGAACTCATGTCCTACTTGTGGGTTTCCCACGGGCATCTGGCTGTATATGAACAGAGTGCTAGAATGCTAGATGGACCCTTGGTCTGATCCAGCATGGGTTTTCTTATGTTCTATATTGGAGGTAAAATACACCAGAGACCCTTTTGAAGGCTGTTAGTTGCATTTGTTCATGAAGCAGTATTTCCTGATATAAAAAGCCCATGATTTACTGTTCTAGGTTGATAGAGAAACCCCAATTATTTTTGGCCCAGCACAGCCTACCATGTCTGACACCAGTTCTCCAGGTTTTCTGGCTTTCCCTGCTTCCTAGGTTGGGGTATCAGCAGGATCTCTAATACCCAAGATCCTTGTATTATAATTGTCTGTTATTCCAAGGACTTCAGCTGAGTCCAGATGCTACACTAATCCATGAATTTCTATTGCATGCAGGAGCTCCTCCTCCCATTTGCTCTGTTTCCTTCCCATTTGCGGCAGACTGTAACACCTGAACTAGCAAGCTATAGTTTGCAGTCGCTCTAATAATGGCAAAAACCTAACAGCAAACCATGTTTTTTTTTTAATTTTCCTTTCTCTGAAAGAGGGATGGTAGGAAGGGGGGGGGTTGAGCCTAAGCCTCCTGTAACACTAAATCATACCTTGGTATTCCATTAGAATTGACACTTGTTATGAACAGGAAGCAGTACAGTCTTTTAAAATATCTTCAAGGGGATGTTATCCATATGAATTCACCTTAAAAAATATCCTCACATCTTAGCTGGCTTAGATTTTCTTCCAAATAATCCAATTTATAGTGTCTCTGAAAGCAAATGTTGCTCTTATAAAATGAGAAATCCCTTTTCAAATTGGTTCTGATACAGGCACAATTGTATGCATGTTTAGACAGAAAAAAGTCCTACAACTCCCAGCATGGCTGGCTGGGGAATGCCAACAATTGTATGACTTCTTTCTGTGTAAGCATGCATAGGATTGGGCCCTTAGAATAGCTTAGATTCCGAAACCTTTCTAATTTATTTCATCTCAGCATTTTCTGAGTTGCCTAAAATGGTTATGTCATTTAAACACGAAGAAAGAGAAGGAGAAGAGGAGTTGATCTCAACATCAGGCCTTCAAATGGAGTTTTATGCAAAGTTGCCTTCTCTGGAAACTCCCCTGTGATTCTATATCATACAGTTCTTAGTCACTAGTGGTGGTGTGTGTTGAGGTAAGCTGTCCCCAACACATAAACCAGTCCTTTAAAACCATGAGGAAATGCAAGAGAATTTGACCAGCTTTCTGCTTGTCTTGCGGCTTTTGAAGAAGCTGTTTAGTGGCACAGCCATACTTAGCATGGTCATTTTTCAGTTGAGCTGATCTTAACTTCATAATTCCCATGAGAAAAAGCAAACTTGGAACTGTAGTTATGTGGCTTCTAAAAAAGGAAGTTCTCTCAAACATTTAAGTTCCTCTCCTGTGATTAAATGAGGCACAAGCTTTGTAGGTTTTAGGGGGGTTGATTGATGTGTGTTTTGGCTGCTGTTTGGGGTCCATTGATCAAAATGTTCTTTGTTCAATGTCCAGCATGACTTACAGCCTTGGCAATGAGCTGCCCACCTCATCTTCCACTGAAATTTTGTAAGATCATGATTGGAACTGGCATCCTTTCGGTCTGCCTGTCTCTCCTCTTAGCATGTCTCAAATTACTTTAGCATTTGTAATGATTAGTGGTTTGTATACTGTAAGCATGTAAAGCCAGCCTTCAGTATGAAGCAATGATTAAAGGAAATGCTAAGGACTGTGACACACATTATTCTGACTTGAGATATTTTAGGGACCCTACGCTATAGGATGCCAACCCAAAGTGTGTGTGTTAAAGGCAGGCGGTTGCTATATGGCCTGATTTTCTGGGCAGTCTGACTTTGGGCCAATAGCTGTGCTAGATTTCATTAAAAAAAAGAATCAAGTTGCTAGCCCATGTAAAAGCATAAATACAAGGCAAATGTGCAGATAGTATTCTGTGCATTTGTAACAAGCCTTTTCCCATCATTCATTGTTCTAACTAAAAAGGCAGGAGTGTGCAACACATGGCCCATAGCGTCCCCACTGCCCCCCCCATTGTGGCTCCTGCCCCCCCCCCCCCAATTTTAAAACAAAGCATGCCCACATGGCCAAATTTAGCTTCTACGGAGCACCAACAGGGTTACATTTAGCTTGAAAACAAGCTAACTGCAACCATTATAAGTGGTCTGTCGATTGCCCAGGCCTGTAATAAGAGAAGTCACACCTAGTATTAGCCTGACAGAGAAGCAGTGTTATCCTGTTTTATTTCCCATCTTGCACTTCTTCCCATAGAAAGAAGGGAATAAGGCCATGACTAGACCTAGTGGTCTAGTGCGACTGAGGGGGAAGGAACTCGCAATTTTATGATCGTGGGATCTCCCCCTCTGTCTACACACAGCGTGCAATGTCCTGGGAGAAGGAGGATGTTACTGCTGCCATTTTGTTTTTGTTTTTTTAAAGGGGAAGGAGCTCTCAAGTGCAAAAGGCTCCCCCCACCCCACCCTGATAGGCACAGAGCTCCTGAGGAGCTCTGCGCCCTGTGCGCGGTTCCTGGCTACTTGTGGTTACTCACGAGGAGCCGAGATGAAACTGTGACGCCCGCCCACACGTCCCGAAATCGCGGGAAAAAGCGGGATTAAAGGCTATGCTGATATCCTGGAGAAAGGGAGGGATCATCCCTCCCTGCTCCCGGGATCCCCTGTGCATCATGTGGATGATCCCGGGGTGATCCCTGGGATATTGGCAGGTCTAGCTATGGCCTAAGACAAGCAATGCAGCCATTGTCTGCACAGGATTTTCTGGTTCATTATACAGTGATTGGGGCACAAGAAATAGCTTCCCATAAAAAATGGAAAAATCCAGGGTTTTAGTGAATATGTGAGTGGGCAGCAGTGTGTCCGGAAAGTAAAGGTAGCGACAAATTCCTATTCATGCTCTTTTCTAGCTTGGATCATATTTTACATGAAAAATGTGCATGCGCGCATGTTTGCACATAAAATAAAACTCTCTGCCAATGCATACCTAGTCTATTATTATCCCAATATCGCAAGCTAAAGTAGGAATGTGTTTGTATCTTTGAGATAGTGTGTGGCCTATGAAAGTACCCTGGTGATATTATATCCAGATGTGTATTCATGTGTGTGAGAGAAATGCAGTCTGAGCCAGTGTCTATGTATGCACAGTTGGGCCTGTCTGCCTGGTGCTATGCTGCTACTACTTGTTCTGGGCTAACTAGTCAAGAAGCAAAATTGTACTAAAGCACATATACTATAGAGTGCGCTTGAATGGCTCTATCTCTCACTTTGGCTTGTCTTGGGGCGCCCATTCCAGATTGACTGATCTTAGTCGGTTGTTATCTGTGGATGGCTCTTCTCAGATGTAGAGTGAATGAGCAGCAATCCTGGCTCCTTCAGGCATTGTTGTGCCCTCCTTTGCACCATGTCATGTGCAGTGTTGGCAACATTTCATCCTATATGTTGCTGTTAGTGGACAGTATCAAATTTGGCATTAACGCTAACATAAATTACCTTGCGCTAGCGTAAACAAGCTTTAGCACCTTCATGTGACAGGTTTCCACGGAAACCCGTCACACCAGCAAACACTATTGGGATTGCACTGGAGTGTGTTTATGCTACCACAACATAATTTACGTTAGTGAGAATGTTTAATTGGATACCGTCCAGTATCTATTACTGTTCCTACAAGTTAAGAACCATGTTAATCTTCCAGAATTTTGTGGTTTGGATCCAGATTTACACTGGATCAATTGTGTTGATGGAAGTGAACTTGCTCACTCTTCTTTCCCATGGCTCTTCTTTCATCCTCCTGAAAATGCTACAAAGAGAGTCAAAAGACCCTGCTGAATGGGGTGAGCTGTGGTGTGTGGAAGGGGAGGGTTCCCCAAAGAACAGTTTCTACAAAAAGGGCCCTTTCTCTTACAGAAGGTCTGTTCCTTTTGTGGAAGGCAGATCCTGGATCCAAACCTGTGTATTTGGATGGAGTCATTTCTTTGAAGGCAAGTGTTTGGACTATGGGCCCTTCTACTTGCTCTGTTTGGACAAGCAGACGGCCTTCCCCTGTGCGCTGCTCCTGGATGCTGTCAGCCTCTAGTGCTTTTTCACTGAGCAGAATTCCCCATGTAATACTGTTTACTTGGCTTTTCCTATGTTTAATGACAGCAGCATTGAGCCTAGCTTCTTATTTGGCAATATCACATGAGTGTTCGTGCATCAGTAGGCCTTTAAATAGAATCAGTTCAGATTCCCAGAACTTTTGTGTCACCCTGAAAGGAATCTGCCTGAACTGAGAGCAAGTAAAGAGGAGGAGATATTTTTTCCAAGAAGTGTGATGTTTAGATTGGTGGCCTCTCTATTCTTGGAGGATCAGGGTCAATAGCAACCTTTTTAAACAGAATCAGTGGGATTTTTTTTTAAAAAAAATCTAAGATAGCCTTGCATACATATGCCACTAAAGTAAGCTCATGCTTATCTAATTAAAAAGGCCTTGCATTTCCTCTGGGAGATGGATCATCATATAGCTTTGGCAAACCTTCAGAGGCATAGAATTCCAGGGCTGTAAAGTGGTTATGATTGAGAATGCTTCATTGAGAACATGCATGGTAGAAAATGTCTCTAGTTGCCGATCTTTCAGAATTGAAGACATTATAGCTTTAAATCAGGGATATACAACCTCTGGCCTGGGGGCTAAAACTGGTCCTTTTGGGGTCCCAGTGTGGTCCTCCAGGTGGCCAAGCCCCATTCCCCCACCTCAACTTTTGACCGGTTTCCCCCCTATTCGAAAGGGGGTTGATTTGATTTAAATCAATTTGATTTAAATCATGATCTTAATCACGATTTAAATCACTACATAGAAAGACTCAATTTAATCATGTGACTCCCCCCCCCCCCGAAGTACACTCTTCCTCGCTATATTTTACACAACTCAGAGTTACCAAAGACTCATTATTGCTGGTATAATCTTAATATTTACAACCAGATGAAGGTTTCATTTTTAGAATAACAACTTTTCAGAGTAGTTTTTACAGTTATATCAAAAAATACTGCTTTGGTTATACTATTAGAAACACATCATAGATAGATAATTATCAAATTATTGCAAAGTGAACTATCTCCAGTTTAATAGGTTAATCATTCATATTTGGACAACTTTGCTGTACATTATTGGAAGGAGAAAAATAATCTTACAGAAACCTCTGGAAGAGCATGACATTGTGAATGGATTAATGGAATTCATTTACCAAAAAATTTAAACAGCCTCATGCTACATAATTAAGAACTAATCTTATTTCATGAAGAATAACCTTTGGATTATAATGTATCTTAAATAGAAAGCTATCTTTAGATAGATTTTTCCTCAAAAAGCATTTTATTTAAAAAAATCTGATTTAAATTTAAAAAATTCTAATTTTTTTATTTTTTTAAAAAAAAATAATTGTTTTTTATCCACCCTGGTTGAAATGCCTCTCCTAAGACTTAGTTACTGGCAGTAAGAGCTTTAAGTTAAATAGGCTGGTATTCCCCCCCCCCCCCACACACACACACCCTTTTTGCCTTTGCCCACCACTGGAATTCATCCTCTAAAAGCTTTTCTGAAATGGTATTCGGTCCTCAGGGCAGAAAGAGGTTCTTTCAATCAAAGGATGTGCTATGCTAGGTCCACCTGAACAAAGGTGTGTGTTGAAGCACATTGCAAAGCCTGAGAGGCGAGAGATGGGCAGAACAGTGTGGTTCTGTGGCTAGGTAATGGCATTAAGCTGAGTCCCGTGCGGTCCGCCATTACACATTATAATCAGAAGCAAATCCCACTGAGGTCAATGGGTTTACTCCCAAGTAAGGCATGTAGGTTTGCGCATTTGTTTGCTCAGATCTAAGAAATAGGCCTGGAAATCCTTAAAAGGTAACAGATTCCTCTTTTCTAATTAATACTTATTTTGGTTTGTTTGATTTATAATGAATTCCTTTGCTATTGAACACCGCCATATATCTTTGCATACAAATCACAGATTTCTCAATGAGCATATTATCTATCCTATGTACCAGGGGTGGGGAATGGTGGCCCCCTGTTGTTGGGCTCCAACTTCCTTCAGCCTTGGTTAGCCTAGCCAATGGTGAGGAATGATGCAAGTTGCAGTGATAACATCTGGAGGGCCACAAATCCCCCATCCCTGCTGTACACACTCACCAGGGGGTAAGTTCATTGAACCTAATGGGTTGTACTTCTGAGAAGACATGCATAGGATTGCACTGTTAGTTATATTTGGGGTCGTGGGAAAGAGGAGGAAATGGGAAATATTATCCTATAACAAGGCATGAGGTCTTGGGTAAAGGTGGGGAGTTAGTCTGAAAAATAAGGGAGTTGCACCTGATAGGACTTGTGTTTCTGCATGGCTCTGTCACCTTCTTCTAAAGTATTCTAAAAAGAGGTCTTGCGACAGCTTAGCTTCGAATAATAATATATGAACAAGTATTTCCACTGCCCAAGCATAAACAGATGGCTCTGGGTCCTAAGTTAACTTCATCTTAAGTTCTTTCCTTCTCCAGTGAGCATCTTGCTTTTCTTCAAATCTAAATGCTTGGATACTTACTGGCTGGCAAGCTGAGCTACAGTCTCCACACAGTGTCCTGCTGCAGATTCCAAATACACTAATGCTAATTCATTTAAAATAGGCGGCAACCATCTGGCATTCTCTTCTTTAATCTTGGCCCATTTTCCGGGGACTCTTTCCTGCATGCTGATTGAAATCCCAGCCATCTTGTCACCGTGTGTGTCAGGGACTTTCACAAAACGAACGATAATACTTAACATGTATAAGAACCACCCATCTCCAACCTGGCACCCTCCAGATGTTTTGAACTTTGCATCCCATCAACCCCAGCCAGTATGACTTATGGTCAGGAATGCTGGGAGTTGTAGTCCAAAATATCTGGAGGGCACCAAGCTGGGGAAGGCTGATTCTGAATTCCAGTATCAGAGGCAGTAAGCCTATATACACGATTTGCTGGGGAACATGGGTGGGAGGGTGCTGCTGTTGCACTGTATCCTGCTTGTAGGTCCCTGGTTGACGGCTGGTTGGCCACTGTGTAAATAGAGTACTGGACCAGATGGACTCTTAGTCTGATCCAGCAGGGCTCTTCTTATGTTCTTAATGGTTAATTCAAAGTGCTTCACATTTGTATTCAGCACACTTTGCAGAAGAAAGGCTAAGAGAGAATTACTTGCCTAAGGCCAACTAGTGAGCTCATAACTGTGGTGATATTTGATCTGGGGAACTTTCTGACTCTTCTGTTAGTTGTAACTCCTGTCCTAAGTTAGTTCTCACACCTGTGGATGTACAAAGAATCAAGGTGGGCATTTGGACATTAGTTATATGGCCCAATTTTCTGGGGCCGCTTTTGTGGTGCGCACGCTAGGCTGTGATGTGGTGATGGCAGTGGGAGAGTTTTTGTGTATTATATTTTTTTAGATTATATTTTATGTGCTTTGTTTTTATTATTGTGCATTGCTTATATTGACTTGGGCTCTGTTCTGTTATATTAATTATGGATTTGTGTGTTCGTGTGTGTGTGTTGTTTTGAGATTGCTTTTGTGGTGGGAAGTGACACATGAATGTAATAATTAACAATATACTACTAACAACAACAACAACAACAACAACAGAGTAATTCATATAAAGTTGATCTGAGGGTAAAATGGAAAGAGGATAACCATATATTCCACCTCAAGCTCCTTGAGAAAAGGCAGGATATAAACCTTTTTTTAAAGGTGTTGACATGTAACTTTGAAGGCCTGTTGATAGACTAATCAAAATAAGCCCCATTTGACACACACACACCCATCTTCTGAAATGTGAATGCAAATATGACTTCTCCACCTTTCCCCTGATATCTAGCCTTTCTCCTTTGGTGTGATAGGGATCTTGCCTGTTTTGCTGGTTTCAAACTGAATATATTTCCTCTATGTGAATTCCTCTATTGCGATACTAGATGGATCATGAGTAGCTGTACAGATATGTGTTAGAAAGCTGCATAATGGGGGTGCATGCATATTTAAATCCTACAGGGACTTCTATGGACATATAGAGCCAGTGCGGTGGAGTGGTTAGAAGTGTTGAACTGGGATTTGGGGACCCTGTTCTAGTTCCCACTCAGCCATGAAGCTTACTGGGCGACATTGGGACAGTCGCTGACCCAATGTCGCTAACCTACTTCACAGATTTCTTGTGAGGATAAACTGGAGAGGAAAAGGACCATATAAGCTGCAAGAGGAAAAAGGTAGGATATAAATGTAATAAATAAATAAATATTTAAACGGTTTATAATCCACAGTAAGTGAATTATGAACATTTTTTAAGAGGGTCTTTCTGGATAAAATCCCACCGAGGCAACTTATTAGTAAAACAAATATAATAATAATAATAATCTAAAATATTTATTACTATTATTAACTTGTAAGGATACGTCCCACAGAACAGTTGTTGGTAGAAGGCCTTGTGGTGGAAGGGAGGAACAGTCCAACTGGAGCAAGGGCCTCAGGTAAACTTCACTCACCTGTCTGCCTCTCTCTCTCTCTCTATCTCTCTCTCTCTCTCTCTCTTCTGGGATTCTGCCCACAGGGCAGTTTGTGGTGGGGAAGGCAGTCCAGCTGGAGCAGAGGTCTGAGGTAAAATTTGCATTGGCACAAAGTTACCTCTGCAGATCTTGCCCTGTATCCTGAGAGCTTCAAAAGGAACCTCAGCGGGGAAACTTGTCCTTTGGCAAAATGGCTGCTTTTTGCGGAGATTTTTGTTGTTGTGACATCTTTCTGGTCACCAGTAACACAAGCTTATTTGAAACTTTGCGAGGCAGTTCCTTTAGGTATGCATTAAATACTCGTATCAACGGGAGACTTGTCCTATATCTCACATGCTCTAGTTCACCCCCACCCCGCCACCAATAACCAACACCCACTGTTCACTAATTTGCAGCAACCCAAGGTGCTGATAATTAACAAAAGGAAATCGAAACAGCAGCAGGGGTCATAGTGGATGGCAGTGGCAACCAAACCGTAAATTTTGCGATATGACACATCACGTTGTTTGTACTTCAAAAAGTGTCTTGTTTTGAAATGTCATCACTTCTATGGATTTTCCTGGTGTTCATGAGCATTTTTAAAGTCTTTGCTGAGTTCGTGTCCTCAAAAGCTTATTTTCCTTAGGGATGGAAACATTTAATTTGCTTTTAATATTATAATGTCTATGCTTTTCTGAAGACCAAAAATACCTGTTATTGTCATTAATCTTTTGAAATATTTGTGTATGAGAAGACATACATTTCAAAGAGAAAGGAACTTTTACAAAATTGAATTTTATCAGTGCAAAGGATGGCTTGCTGTAATGGCTCATTGTTGGCAAATTGTTCTGTGTCTTACAGTTTCATTGCCTATCTTATGCTTTTTAGGATGTTTTTCCCCCCTACACTGAAAAGAAATTGTTTGCTTATCATTGGCCAAGATACATGTGCATATGCTAACATCCTTTAACCATTTCAGTTTCCCATAATTTTTTTTAACCGTTTATGAAAGAAAATGGTCTGGGAGCCTCCAGGAATGTCATGAAGCCGAGGAGTTAACTGTGCATTTATTAAGTGCAGATACATGCGACAGAGTCCTGATTATTATTAGTTTTCTGCATGATCATGATGATTTTTTTCTAGATTGATTTTTTTATTTAGCTCCATCAGTATGCAAGGTATATTACAAAGTGCAAGAGGAATGTGGGCCATCCAATTTACAATAGAAAAAAATGAGTAGGAAAACACTTAAGCGCTTGTCTTCCCAACCTGGTGCCCTCCAGATATGTTGGACTACAACTCCCATTACTAGGGTTAATGGCTGGGACTGATGGATATTGCAATCCCACACATCTGGAGGGCTCCAGGTTAGAGAAGACTGAGTTAAGCACTCCCTTCCAGACTTTTTCTCTTAAAATCTACTAGAAGATGCTTTCAAAAAAGAAAGGTGTCAGGTCTATATGACACATGTGTAGTTTAGCTCCTAAGTGTCAGGATAAGAGACCCATATGAGCCACTGTGAACCCTCTAATGAAATCCAAACACACAGACATGTTTCTGTACTGCTCAGGTTATAGTTCAATAGTAGAGCACCTGCTAAGCAAGTATTAAGAGCCCAGGAACAATCCTTGCGTCTCCATTTCAGTGGGCATCTTGTATCTTGCTTCAGAAAGGCCCCTGGTCCAGATCCTGGGGATGTGGCGGTAGTCAAGAGTGGCCAGGCAGATCAGTAGTCTGATTGCAGCTTCATATGTGAGCTGCTAGTACAGCCTGGGTTACTGTGGAGATGTAAAATTTCCGGACATTTTGAAGCCATGGAAAAAAACTGTGCTTTTCCTGGGGGTTTCGGGGGGAAAGCAGAAATTTTTGGACAAATTGAAAATAATAATGCAACATTAGCACTTTTTACAGATTGAAAGTCACCTTGTTACTTTAGGAACATAAAATGTACTTATGTACAAGCTGGTTTGGCATAAAATTATCACATTTGGTATATTAAAAGTACAGTGTATTCAAACAATTATTACAAATTGCATTTACTTTTTTAAATTTTACTTCTTTTGTAACAAATGGAGCTATGAGGAGCAAGCAAAAAACAATTTAAAAAAACACAAAAGAAAAACCATCAACATTAGTAACAAAGAAAATTATGTCTCCGCTAGTCTTCCACAGTGTCAAGCAGACATAAAGCGCTCATTCCCATAAAAAGAAATGAGAAAAAGGTGGGGACCAAGATTCATTGAATATGCAACGAATTTGATCAGGCACGTTTTCTGAGCTATAGCTATCATGATCAGTTTCAGTCTCTGCTTCAGTGGCAGTGCCCCCTAGAGGCAGGAATACATCTTGCTCTTGCATTTGAGAGTTGTAGTCTCAGTTTGCAACCTAGGACTTGCTTGTCCTCGGTGCACACAAATTGTAATAATCTGATACTGTACATAGTTTTTTGAAATGATTTGGTGAAGTAAATATCTGAACACCTTGTCTTAAACATTTTATTCATTATGCTAAAATAAAACATTCCATAATCATTTTTTTCTTCATTTTAAAAAAAATCCCAATAAGCTTCGGGGGAAAAACACATTGTTTTCCTGAATTTTTCCAGGCCTTCACATCTCTAGGTAACTGAACTGGTTGGAACAAATAAGCCATTTATAATCAACACAGTCATCGGCTTCTGGGGTCTGCAGAATTAACGTCATCTGGATGGCAGCATAAGGACAAGATGGGACTTGGCAGAATCCAATGCTGTGTGATTGAGTCATTCCTCAGAATGACTAGGGGCACATATCCGTCCTTTTGCCTAAGTGTATCCACCCACTCTTCACCCACTCTACACTCACAGCCTTGACAATTATGGCCTGTTCAGATTTGAATAGGCCTACTATACTTGTGTCAGTGAAAGAAAGATGGGCCGTTTCTCATAGGAAACCTACAGTCCTAAACACATGGGCAATCCCGAAAAGTGTGTGGAGATTTGTGTGTGTGTGTGTGTGTGTGCGCACGTGTATTGTGTGTGCAGCTAGGCTTCTGGTCTCTCTCTCTCTCTTCTTTCTTTTTTTCTTAAATGGCTGCCCGCTGCTCTACATCCGGAGTAACTCGTTTTAGTGCTGTGCTGAACAGGAAACTGTAATGATTCCACAAACACCCAGTGATATATTTTTTAAAAAAGGTTATTAGAATCAAGGCAGTCCTTCCCCTGGTTCCTGCCTGGGCATAACGGACAGCCGGCACAGAAAATAAAGCTAACTTAACCCAAGTGATTTCCCTCTAAGGGGTGTGTCAAAATAACTTTACGGTTCAGTAAGGGGACATTCCCAAATTCCTTACTGCCCGGAACAGATATTCCTCCTGATATAATGCAACCTAATACATAAAATATCTGGTGGGCGCCTTGCTGGATGGTGGCTGGTCGTGCCTTCTGTTAAGTTCTGCCCACAGCACCATTGCAGCAACAGCAAAGTTATTTTTTTAAATGCATATGCAAAAAAATAGGCATAAGTGAAGAGCAAAGCTTCCCATAACAAACTCAGTGAGAACATTTCCGTTGCATGCAGGAATGTCCCAGGTTCAGTCCCTGGTATTTCAGGTTCCGTCCCTAAGAAAGACTCCTGCCTGAACCGGTGGAGAGCCAGTCAGTATAAACCAGTGGTAAGAACCCTTTATGGGCCCTTGGAACACTGCAGACGATACTAAATTGGATGGACCACTGGCCTGACTTGGTACAAAGCAGCTTCCTAAACTAGTGCTGGGCTCTAGTTTACAATTCAGGTGTTGTAACAAGTTATTATTATTATTATTTTTTATTATTATTTATTTATATAGCACCATCAATGTACATGGTGCTGTACAGAGTAAAACAGTAAATTGCAAGACCCTGCTGCATAGGCTTACAATCTAATAAAATCATAGTAAAGCAATAAGGAGGGGAAGAGAATGTAAACAGGCACAGGGTAGGGTAAAACTAACAGTGTAAAGTCCAAACAACATCAAGTTTTATGGAGGAGAGGGAGTGAGCTAGCCCTACCACCACCCCCTCTTCGTTGTTGCTCTCATCACGAAGAACATGAGGAGAGTGACTTCGTGAAGTGAAGAGTGTCCTCTATCTGTAGGGGCTCTCCACGCGATCCAGAAGGCAGGATAATCAGATGTTTGGGGGTGACCCAAAAATATAATTTGCAATCCTGGTCCCCATATTAGTTACGTAAAATACCCAGCAGAAAGGTCCATACATGTTCCACTGAAACAAACAAAATTATATTTGAAGAGTATAAAATAAAGTGCACAGTTGTACATATTAATAGTATTATTCTGAGAGATTCTAGGAATGCTCATATTCAAGAATCCAATTTAAGCCCCAGAACCTTCTCCATACTGGGAAAATCCCAACCCATCCTGGCATTAAAATCACCACAGATTATTTGGATAGCCAGCAAGACAGCATTATTGTTGTTGCTGCTATTGTTGTTGTTGTTATTCACAATAAAGCAACTAACATTTTCTAAGCACTGTATGACAGAAATTTAAACACAAGCCAGTCCATTCCCACAGGGGAACCATCTAATCAACACAAAACCAAAGGGATGGGGAGGCATGCAATTGATGCTGTAAAGTGGGGCACATGCTACACCTTCCATAAATTGAAGGAATGAATGGAGGGAGCTGAACAAACGAGCCCCAGCGCTTTTGGAACCGTGTGCCACCTTTCACCTTCACTGATGACCATCCAGTGGACACTCACGAGAATCAGTGGATTCTGTACTCAGGCGGATCTCATACAGTTAAGGAGCCACTCTACCCAATCAGAGTGTCTCGCCAAGTGTAGGAACTCTCCACATGAACATCTGTCTGTATGTGTGAAGCACTCATTCTCATAAATAGCAGTTAGATAAACAAGGGAGGTGATGAGCAGTTCCAGCATAGGCAGGACTAGTTCATATGGCTTTGACAGCCCCTCTATAAAAAACCTCCTAAAGCAGGGATAGTCATTCTGGTGCTTCCCAGATATTTTGGACTATAAATCCCTTAATCCTTGACCATTCACCATGCTGGTTGGAGCTTACAGGAGTTGTCGTTCAAAACATTTGGAGGGCACCAGGTTGCCTTACCCTTCCGTAGAGTGACCAATATGGCTCCCTGCTGATTCACTGGAAAATGCCTTTGTTTACTGTGCTTTCCATCAGATGTCACCAGGTGGAAAGGCTGGTGGTGGAAACCAATTGATACCAGCAACTAATTGATTCATTTTAATGTTAAAATTGAGTTCATTTTTAATCTGTGTTTTTTATTATTGTTGGCCACCTTGATCACCATTTTTGGCGGCAATGCAGGATACAAATTCAGTAAATATGAACCTACCCGTACACTACGCTCAACATCTAAGGTCCTCCTCCAAGTGCCTACTCTGAGGGAAGCTCGGAGGATGGCAACAAGAGAGAGGGCCTTTTCAGTGGTGGCCCCCCCAATTATGGAATGATCTCCCTGACGAGGCTTGCCTGGCACCAACATTGTTATCTTTTCGGCACCAGGTCAAGACTTTTCTCTTCTCCCAGGCAGTTATCAACATATGCTGAGTTTTTAACTGACCCCAGAATAGTTGTTTTAAATGGATATTGTTGTTTTTATGCTTTTGATGGTTTACAATTTTTGTATATTTGTTTTTAATGTTCACTGTTTTTAACCTTTGTAAACTGCCCAGAGAGCTTCGGCTATGGGGTAGTATATAAATCAAATAAATAAATAATAAAAGCATATTACCTCTGAACTTGGAGGTAGTGTATAGTCATTATGACCAGTAGCCAATTTGTCTAATCTCCCTTTAAAGCCATGTAATTTGTTAATTATGTAGCTTAGCCTTTTTTCCCCTTTCTTTTACTTTAGAGTAAGTGTGGACAATTCCTATTCAGATCAACCTCCCCTCATTTTGCAATTCCCCCCATGGGAATTTTTAAAAAAGTCTCCTCTGGAAGCCATGGTGACTTCCTCCTTTTTAAATTCCCCTGTTGGGGCACATACACATATGCACCACACAAAGGGAATTTTAGTGAGAAAACATGGCGGAGGGGGGAGGTTTAAGCCTCCACTCCCAGTGTGTGTTGGTCCTGATCCTAATAGGGGCCATCCCCACTTACTCTGAAGTAAAAAAGAATTGGCTCAGCTACATGCTACACAATTAACGTAATGTGTAGTTTGACCCTTAGTTTCAAGGAATGGCTTTATACATTATGGAATGTGAGAGGGAGTGGGAAGGAACCACAACTGTTTTGTGCTTCCTGTTTCCTGCATTTCCTTATCATATTCAAAATGAAACTTTCACAACTTTCCACACACTCCTCCCCTGCAATGGGAGATGACGTTTATCTCCAACACTTAATTGCGGTGGAACTGTGAAAGCTCTATTTTAGCTGTAATGTGAAGCCAGATGAGAAAGCTGGTGTAGATGCTTCCTTTCTCTGGTGTATCATAACTGTGTAAAGCTGCTCTACTTGTGCCGCTGTAAATGGGTCCGTTGACTCCTCCTCGAAAGAGGGGGCCTGCTACTCCTAGCAAAGAGTGCTAGCATTCTCCCCCTCGAGTCCTTCAAAATTAGATCAGTTTTGAGCCGAATGCAGAGACAATGGGGTAGTGTCTCATGAGCAAACATCAAGTAACTTCCTGAACTCTTCAACTTCCCTTCAGCTTCTTTCACGCTCGGGGGGTCTACCGCAGAAAGCCTTTTTTTCCTGCTGACTGAAAGAGATCACTTTAACTGCGTGTGCAAAAACGATTCTTCCAACATAAATAACCAGCATTTGCATTCTCAGCTTTTGGGCATAGGTTTCCAGTGTACACTCACACACACACACACGTGCACCCTTCAGCCCTTTTCTCTACACAAATGGATCCCAGTGTGGAAAATAGGGGCTTCAGGTAGAAGTAACTATCTGCCACAATGTTACAGGGAAGGAAGCATAACCCAGTCTTGCATGATTTGCAATGGCTAAAGTCTCAGGGCGGATCACCAACCCCATTGCCTAAAAGGATCCTGTGTTGTAGCTCGAGCTGAATTTTTCATAAGACATTAATTTCTCTGGGAGAGTTTCTGAGATCTTTCATTTCTGCATTTTTGGCCACCTGTAAAATGGCCAATCTTCTCTGTACACTAGTGTAAAGCCCATGTCGCCTGCTCCTTTCCCACTTTTTTGCCCCTTAGCTCCCTCACCACAGAGGGGCTCATGAGTAATTCACAGTGAATCCCCCTTCCAAAATTTGCATGCAACAGTGCCACCCCCTCCCTTGTGTGCTCTGATTGACCATCTCCATCCTCTTCCCCTTCCCTGCTGGCAGCAACAACCAAAAGGCACAGCTGTGCCTGCAGCCCACCTTCATGCCACACTGATTGACGGAGTAGGGCTGTCCATCATCCGCTGGCAGAGAGGCTGCCCTACAAGTTTAGTGCTGAGAAAATTGTTATAGCTTGAGCTCTGAAGTTTTTCAAAATGTTCTGCATGTCAAAGAGCTTCATCACACCAGCGCTTTATTGCACTCTTGTCCTGCCTTGTTTATCGTTTTGCACTGTGACACTCATACAACGTCGTCCCTGTCCTGCAGTTGTCTTGCCGCTTCCCCTCCCTTTTCCATCTTTTTCTAGAGCGGGGAAAGTGTGATTTATTTTCTCCACATGAAATAAAAGCACCCTTCCATCCCCGTGTATTGCCTTCCTTGTGCTATGTTGCTTTTGTTGGGGGTGATCCTGATGACAAAAGTGGAGGGCAGGGTGTTTCTCCTCCAGCTTGCTGAGCCTGTCAGTCAAACGAACGGACTTGTGCTGAGCTGTTGGAATTGACTTTTGCTGCTCCAACCCCACCCTCATTGCTCACAGAAACAGCACCCAGCTGATTAAACGCTGAATCGGTGAAACATTAGACAACAAAACCAGAGCGAGGTGGAGAAGGTGCCCATGTCCATCACCTGACAAGAACCAACGGACTGGAGAGGGCAGGGTGGGGTGGGCGCAACAGCAGGAGAGCAAACAAGTGAAAAGAGAGTTCACCGCTACAGCAGCGATCATGAAAGGGACAGTGCTTGCCACTCTAATGAAACGGAGGTCAAAATTGCAGGTGCATACCAGGAAAAAAAGTAGGTCTGATGGAGCTCTAACTGCTCACACTTCAGTTTAAAACAAAAAATGAGCAAAATTGGTCTGGCAGTTCTCAAGTAACAAGCCTTACTCCAACGTATTCTTATATGGGTTTTCCACCATACCATTATTATTTTTTGTTGTTGGTGGTGGTCACCGTTTCTCCTCTTTCCCAATGCCCTGGAATAATGTTAGGTGCAGAGCATTGTGGAGGATGCAAAATGGCAGTCACACTGCCAAAACAGTTCCTGCCCCTTGCAACAAATGCACACAAAGCAAATCAGGAAAAAAAGAAAGAAGCTTCACTTCTTGATTTGTGGTTAATGACAGTTCCAAGAAACTGATGGAGAATTTATCCTTTCCCTGGAGAAATTTGGTGAAATGGTATTGCCCACAAATGTGGTGAATTGTGAGAAGCCATTTATGTGCAGCTCTTGTTGAAGCACAGGGAAAGACCCCTTCTTTGACAACTGCTGCAGTCAGAGTTGACACTATTGGGCTAGATCAGTGATGGGGATTGTGTGGCTTCCCCAATGTCGCTGGACTGTAAATCCCATCCCTCACCATTGACTTTGCTGGCTATGTCTGATGGGAGTTATAGTCCAAGAACAACTGGAGGGCAACATGTTTCCCACTCTTGTACTAAGTGCTGGGTGAGACCAGTCTCTTGGCTAATCAACTGAGTTTGAATCAAGGTTCTCGAAGTAAAAGCATACCTAGAGGCAGGTTGGTCATGTGTGAGTTTTGCTAAAACTGAATAGGTGGTGGTACTTGTGCAGGAAGGGCGATTACACTCTTGAACACTAAATTTAGAATTTACTTTAATCATCATTATGATTATTAATCATCATTATCACAATAATAATAATTACTATTTATATTGATATCCTGCCTTTACTCCCAAGGAGCTCAAGGCATCATACATGGTTCTCCTTCCCCTATTTTATCCTCCCAGCAACCCTGAGTTGTAGGTTAGCAATCTCTGACAAGAATTCTTACACAAAACTGTTCTAAATTGCTCACAACCCCTGCTTAAAAGCTCTGTGTCAATATGCCTTGTGCTATTTTATTTATTTCATTTCTATACTGCCCCATAGCCAAAGCTCTCTGGGCAGTTCACAAAAGTTAAAACCATAAGTACAGCATAAAATATAATATGAAAGCTTAAAACCACAATATAAAATCACAATACAAAAGTACAATCAGAATAAAACTGAGCAGCAGTGCAGAGATTTAAAATAGCGGAAATTGCTAAAATACTAGGAAAATAAAAAGGTCTTCACTTGGTGCTGGAAAAACAGCTGTGGTGCCACAGCAGAAAAGACAAAATTATCTCATTCTTTTGTGCCACTGCTGCATCCTCTTCAGTGATAACTTTCTATGAAATATGATAATTTTCCTCCATACTGCTCTAGGGATTTTACAGCACAATCCTATATATGTCTACTCAGGAGCAAATTGCATGGGGCTTACTCCTAGATAAATGTGTAGAGAATTGCAGCATTAATAGTATTATTTCTAGCTCAACTTGCCAGGGTATTTCCAGTGGAAATATGACAAATTTGCATGAATTAGGAACACAAGAAAGAGAACATCAGTTGCACCAAAAGGAGCATCTCATTTGTGTTTGCCATCTGCTGTTAAAATGGCTTATACTCCCTTTTTAAGTGGCCAAGGCTGGGTTTACCATTCATGCTCCATAAGCCACAGTGATGGGCCCTTGTTGTGGCAGAAGTTTTGAAAACGTTGCTGATTCTTCCTGTTGCATCAGTCTTTTTCAAAACTTCCTGTAGTTCATATTGTGGTGGATATTTCCTGATGAACCACTAAATGGTGCAGCAGCTATATCCCCCACATAGATATAGCTATGAGAGCTTAAAAAATACAAAAACAAAAAACAGCCTATGCTGCAGAAAGGCTTCTGGGACAGGATGAAGTTAATGGGGAAATGAATGTGTTTTGTGTATATGCTCATTCACATTTGTGTGGTCCTGTCTCTGTGGCCCAGTGCTGGCTGAGGCGACAGCATGGTTTATATGTGTCAGCAGATGAGTGGCATCAAAAAAGCCTTCAACACACACACACACACACACACACAAACACACACACTGTTTCTCTCTCTCTCTGACTGGTTGAAGAGCCATTCCTATGCACTCTTAATTGTCTCCTTGTGCTTACCCTTTAATTTTAGAGAACCCCAAGGAGCTGAACAAACAAAACCTAGTTGGTGGCATTATGCAAAGAAACAAACAAAACAAAAAATTGAAATGCGTGATAATGTGAAGTATAAATCTTCTCCATGAGGAGCAAAGCAGATGAAGCAAGGTTTTTTTTTAAGAAGGTGCAGTGAGGAAGTGTGTTGTCATACGCTTCACTCAGAGGAAACTAGTAGAAAGCTGAAGCGAACTTCAGAAGTGATGGATGTCTCCTGCTACTGAAGACATCACAGGTCTGTGTTTTTTGCAGCAAATCTTATTATTTCCGACGATGATTGTTATGCATTTTTAAGGCTGTTAGGGGTGAGCTAGAAATATTGTAACATGAGATATTTGATGAAATGGCATAGGACATCTGACCACAAGTTCATTAAAAAAATGCAGATAATTCTGTGAACATGTAAGACTTAATGTTCAACTTGGTTGGTTTGATTCTCTGTGTGTGTGTGCACACGCGCCTGTTGATTTATCCTACCCTTCTATAAAAAAATGAGGATGTTAATATTTCATAATAAAAGCACTGCTAATCTGTAGCATGTCTTTACTGTTGGGCTAGACACAAAAAAATCAAACAAAATCTGAGCTTTAGTGTAATTGACTAATGTAAAAGACGCTGCACTCCTATACAAACTTATTGGGGGTTATGTTCCTTTAAACAAAAGGGGGCTTACCTCTGAGTAACTATGGCTAGGACTGTAGTGCATGACTGCAATCCTAAACCCACTTGCTAGAAAATAAGCTCCATTGAACACAGTAGGACTTACTTTTGTATAAACGTTCATGAGATTGGGTTGCACATGTGGGCAGCTGCCTTCTCGTGTAGTTTGTTAGCTTTCTCTCCCTGTTCTGATATGTAAGACTATATGATTTTTCTTTCTTCTCCTCTATTGCATTTTTCCTGATCCTTCTCTTGCTCAAAGAATTGTTGCTTTAATAAGGACGGGAGGGGAAACCTTCCCAGGAGTTGTTTAGTCTCGCATAAGGGGCCTGCACAGTGGAATCTGACTTTCTCTCCCCCCACCCCATTAAACAGCTGAACTCTCTCCCCCCCTTCCCCACCATATCACAAACAATTTTCAAAATTCCTTTCAGTTTCAATAGCAGTTTGTCTTGTGACCAGCGGGAATTGCTCTTTGAGTAAAAACCTGTTTAAAGAGCTCTTAAGAGTCACGGAACCAGTTTCATGGATCTTAGGACTCTGGCCTTTGTTAAACAACTTACTTGTTTGTTCTGAGAAGTCCTAGTGCTACAAGCCTTGCGAGAACTCGGCATGGTTAGAGTGTCAGCCTAGGACTGGAGAGGAGGCCCAGATTCAAATCCTATGAGAATGTTGTTGTGAGGGCAAAATGCAGACGCGGCAGGGGGCGGGGAGGGGAGGAAAAACCAGGCATGTCACCTTTGAGCTCCTTAGAGGAAGGGGCAGGACATGAACATAATAAATCAACCAACCAAGACCAGGGAGAACTGCAACACCAACAAAGTTCTTTTAGAACTGAACCAGTGTCTTTGTGGCTGCTGAGCTTGGCATACATTGTGGTCTGCTCCAAATTTACAAATGTTTGGATTTAGAATGTTTGTTTTATAATATGCTGATCCTTGACTTTAAAGTTTGACTGGAGATTTTTTTCCCCCACCACAAAAATCTTTTCTTTTTTCTTTTTTTAATAACATCATCAACACTGAGAAAAACCGCAAGCTGTATTTGAGTTTTGGCACATGCAACAAAATTAATTACCACTATTTCCTGCTGTAATACAAAATTGCAAGGTCTAAGAGGGAGTTATGAGTGGCTTCATGGAAATACTCTTAGACTTATAAAATGCTAATTTTGTGATGGAAGGACACCAGCATTTTCCGTTGCCTGTGCTTGTCATAGTGAAACCTGTGACACTGGTTGGCTGAGTTGATGTGGTGGCATGGAAAGTTCAGAAATGCTCCACGTGCTTGTAGAACAAGGATCTTAGAACTATGCAGCTTGGCTTCTGCAGAGGGGAGGGAAGTTGAGTTTGGTTGGGCTTAAAACCTCCCTCAAGCCTTGGTGATGAAAGTTGCTTTTTCAACTGGTCCCAGAAGAGTTGGGAAACTAAGCAACTATGACTTTGGAGGCAAGGTGGCTGAATCAAGGGTGAAGAGTAAGCAGTGGTCTGAGAAAAGGGAACCTGGAAGAAGGATAAGTAGAGGAATAGGAGGTAGGGGAGACAAGGAATTGAGACAGGAAGGCAGTAATAAGGGAGGGGAAGAAACCTCACAATGTGAAGGGCTGTGTGGTATTGGGAAGGGAGGAAGGGGAAGTGTTAGGGAAGCTGTCCCAGAGTCAGGGTAACTAAAGGAAGTGAGTCAAAGGCTCAGTTCAGACAACACACAAGAGTTTTTACACCACCATTGAGTTTGAGAAATGTGTTGTCTGGAGGGGAAAACTCCATCCTATAGTGGAGGTTGGTGCTTTTTTTTTTAGAAAACACTCCACGCTGAATACCCACATTGTGCAGAAGAGAGTTCCTGCACAACAGTTGTGTTATGTGTGGCGTGGAGAGCTCCATGGAGTTTCCCATTTCATTGAGTGGACTTTTCCCACTGGCTACAGAGTTCCCTGACAAGAGTGGTGAAAGGAGGGATTGCTACTCTAGGAGAACCACTGGGATTGTGTGTTTTTGCAGCATTGGCTGATGAGATACCATCAAGAGGACTGCAGGGAGGAGAGAGGGTGGAGGAACTGTCAATCAAACATCGCGTTGCCTTTTACTCAACTCCACGGGAGCCCACAGTCACACAACAGTGTAGTTAGAACATGTTGTGTGGTGAGTATCCTTTACAAACCCAACCGTTGAGTGGAGTTTTCCCACCGTGTAGAGAAATGTGTTGTCTGAACTGAGCCAAATCCAGCAGTGTGTTTAAAGCTGGGGAATTATTGGTGGACTGAAGAAGGATAAGCAAAGGAGAAAGTAGAAGTGAGGCATAACTTCACTTACGTTTTAGGTAGAGGAGGGATTTGGAAGGAACAGTGACTGTGGGTCTTGGACCACAACTCCCAACATTCCTGACCATTGGAAATGCTAGCTGGATTTGATGGGAGAAGAAGTCCAAAACATCTGGAGAGTGGCACATTTGGGGAAGCTGACTTACATAGACATTGACAGGTACAAAGACTTTCATAGGAGAGTGTTGCCAGTCATGGCTTCTATTGTCATTGTACATGCAGTATTGTGGCCTAGTGTAAGCATCGAAGAGCAGGAAGAAGCCAATTAGTGGATCTACAGGAGGGGTTCTGAATTCCACTTATTGGCTTGAAGTTGCTAACTAGCCAATTCCTGGGCTGCAGGTTTCTTGTTTTGTTACAGATTGGTAATTTTGTTTTGGGCCTGGTATGAAGCGTAAAATGAACGGAAAATATTTAAAATGCTTCACTTAAGCGTTTAAAAGCTGTCCGTAAACAAAGCGGCAAACGAGAGCTGGGACTTTCTAAATGAATAACATTGCTTGATGAGAAAACCTGAGAAAAGTTTTTAAAAAAGAGGAAGTGGGGCAGTCTGAGTACTCGCAGAGGCGAGGATGGGGAAAACCCAACAGGAGGATTGTACGGAAATGGTACTGTGTAAACCAGCATTCGTTCTTGGGAAAAAGAAGGGTGAGGAGGGAATGAATTTTCCTGATTAAAATGATAAAGGTATGAAGAAGAGCAAGAAAAGGCACCCAGTTCTACGAAGAATGAAGGCGCAGTTCAGGCTAAATAGAAGGGAAAGAGAAACTAGTTTGGATGGAACAATTTATTTATTTATTTATTACATTTTTATACCGTTCAATAGCCGAACAAGAGATGTGAACTACTGTGTATGCCAGTATCCAAGGCAGTTAGCCTATATATACCACTTGTTGGGGAACATGGGTGGGAGGGAGGGTGCTGTTGCACTGTGTCCTGCTTGTGGGTCGACAGCTGGTTGGCCACTTTGTGAACAAAATGCTGGACTAGATGGACCCTTGGGCAGGATCTACACTACTGCTTTAAAGCGCTTTATAACAGTTTTGACAACTGTTGGGGCCCAGCACACACGCCATATACAGTTTCCAAATTTTTTCAAAGTGCTTTAAATCGCTTTAAAGCAGTAGTGTAAGGCTCTTATGTTCTTATAATATCCGTGCTTGTATGTCAGCGTGCATGCATGTCAGCATTTCCTGCTGTGTGTGTTAGGAGTGAGTTGATTTAGCAATACTGGTGAGAAGCTGGCTTTGGAAGTGTCACTGGGGGTTTCACAGTGATAGTTTGGTTGCTACTGCCTTGGGTGAGCTTGCATAAGCTTTGGGAGCCACCGTGATGTAGTTTGTATTGGATTTTCTCAGCCATGGATAGGAAACTGCCAATTGCTATTTCTCAGCCTGCCCAACCTCATGCAGAAAGTGGTGGTGAGATAAAATGTCATCTATGCCACCCTAGAGGGGTGCTTGCAGCAGGACCTCTATTTCTAATTTATAAATAACGTATTGTTCTTGTTACCTTTGTACAAATGTAGTAAATAGAAATTTGGCCAGTTTATAGCCGCCACCCACGTAAGTTTGCGCCATCTTTCTGTTCCAGGCGGGGACTGAGTTAAGGTATCCACATGGCCGAGGCTATCGTCAAGGGTAGGCATGGTCAGGCATCTGCTGGGGGGCCCATTCCAGCAGGGGCCCACTGACAAGAGTTGCGCCTTCTCTTCACCCTTGAAACCTGCTGGATCACTTGCTTCTGGCTCAGACAATGGTGGTGAGAAGGAGGAGCAGTAGATGCCGCTGTCTGCTTGCACACTGGCTCTCCACCTGTCAAGCAAGTAAATGGTAGCAATGATGATAAAAAGGACAAAGAGCAATAGCTGTCGGTGACAAGGTGTCACCAGTATGCTGATGACACCCAGCTCTATTTCTCTAACATCTGAATCGGGAGAGGCTGTGTGTGCACGTTCTGAACCAGTGCTTGGGTACTGTCATGGCTTGGATGAGGGCCAACAAAGTGAAGATGAAACCTGATAAGACAGAGGCCTTGTGGGTTGGTGGTTCCCAGGTCCGGGAATTGGGGTGTTTGCCTATTCTGGATGGGGTTGCCTTCCCTTTGAAGGAGCAGATCCATAGTTTGGGGGTGCTCCTGGATCCATCTTTGTCACTGGATGCCCAGGTGGCCTCGGTGGCCCAGAGCGCCCATTATCAACTTTGGTTGGTACACCGACTACACCCGTTTCTGGATAGGGATAGCCTAGCCACGGTCATTCATGCACTGCTAACCTCATGACTAGACTACTGTAACACGCTCTATGTGGGGCTACCCTTGTGTGAGGTTCAGAAGCTGCAGCTCGTGTAGAACACAGCAGCTAAGGTGCTCACGGGGACACCTAGCTCTGCTCATATCGAACCTATGTTAAAAGAACTGCACTTAGCTGCCTGTTAGCTACCAAGCCACATACAAGGTTCTGCTGTTATCCTACAAAGCCCTAATCAACTTAGGACCAGCATACCTAGCAGACTGCCTTCCCTTATATTTTATTTTATTTTATTTATTTTTATTTTATTTATTACATTTTTATACCGCCCAATAGCCGAAGCTCTCTGGGCGGTTCACAAAAATTAAAATCATCATAAAACAACCAACAAGTTAAAAATACAAATACAAAATACAATATAAAAAGCACAACCAGGATAAAACCATGCAGCAAAATTGATATAAGGTTAAAATACAGAGTTAAAACAGTATAATTTAAATTTAAGTTAAAATTAAGTGTTAAAATACTGAGTGAATAAAAAGGTCTTCAGCTGGCGACGAAAGGAGTACAGTGTAGGCGCCAGGCGGACCTCTCTGGGGAGCTCATTCCACAACCGGGGTGCCACAGCGGAGAAAGCCCTCCTCCTAGTAGCCACCTGCCTCACTTCCTTTGGCAGGGGCTCACGGAGAAGGGCCCCTGTAGATGATCTTAAGGTCCGGGTAGGTACATATGGGAGGAGGCGTTCCTTCAAATAACCTGGCCCCAAACCGTTTAGGGCTTTAAATGTCAATACCAGCACTTTGAATCGGGCCCGGACCTGGACTGGCAGCCAATGAAGTTGTAAAAGGACTGGCGTAATGTGATCTCGCCAGCCAGTCCCTGTTAGTAAACGGGCTGCCCTGTTTTGTACCAGCTGAAGCTTCCGGACCGTTTTCAAAGGCAGCCCCACGTATAACGCATTGCAGTAATCCAAACGAGAGGTTATCAGAGCATGGATAACTGTAGCTAGGCTATCACTGTCCAGATAAGGGCGCAGTTGGTATATCAGCCTAAGCTGATAAAAGGTGCTCTTTGCCACTGAGTTCACCTGTGCCTCAAGTGACAGTTCTGGATCGAAGAGCACCCCCAAACTACGGACCCGATCCTTTAGGGAGAGTGCAACCCCGTCCAGGACAGGGCAAACATCACCTCGCCGGACAAATGAACCACCCGCTAACAGTACCTCCGTCTTGTCTGGATTGAGTCTCAGTTTGTTAGCCCTCATCCAGTCCATTACCGTGCCCAGGTACTGGTTCAGAACAGTCACTGCCTCACCTGGGTTTGATGAAAAGGAAAGGTAGAGCTGGGTGTCATCCGCATATTGATGACACCTCAGTCCACATCTCCGGATAACCTCCCCCAGCGGCTTCATGTATATGTTAAACAGCATAGGGGATAAAATAGAGCCCTGCAGAACCCCATGGCTTAGGAGCCACGGCACAGAGCAATAATCCCCCAGCACCACCTTCTGGAATCGGCCATCCAAGTAGGAGCGGAACCACTGCAACGCAGTACCTCCAACTCCCAGTTCAGACAACCTATCCAGAAGGATACCATGGTCGATGGTATCGAAGGCCGCTGAGAGGTCCAGGAGAACCAACAGGGTCGCACTCCCCCTGTCTCTCTCCCGACAGAGGTCATCCCACAGGGCGACCAAGGCAGTTTCTGTTCCAAAACCAGGCCTGAAACCCGATTGAAATGGATCTAGATAATCCGTTTCATTCAAGAGTGCCTGGAGTTGTCCTGCAACCACCCGCTCAAGCACCTTGCCCAGGAAAGGGATATTAGCCACCGGCCTGTAGTTGTTTACATCTTCCGGGTCCAGATTAGGCTTCTTCAGGAGTGGTCTAATTACCGCCTCTTTTAAAGAGGCCGGCACCACTCCCTCTCTCAAGGAGGCATTTACAACCTCCTGGACCCAGCCGGCGATCCCCTCCTTATTTGATGTAATGAGCCACGAGGGGCAAGGGTCAAGCACACAGGTGGTCGACCGGACTTGGCCAAGCACCTTGTCCACATCCTCGGGCCTCAATAACTGAAACTCATCCAATAAAACTGAGCCGGACGGCGCTCTGAACGCCTCTACTAGTGGTGCTGCATTAAGTGTGGTGTCCAATTCATAACGAATCTGAGCGACTTTATCTTCAAAGTGCCGTGCAAACTCGTCACAGCGTGCTACCGAGGGTTCAACTATCTCACGCCCTGGCCCAGAGTGTAACAGGCCACGAACCACTCGGAAAAGCTCCGCCGGACGACACCGAGAAGACGCAATGCTGGTGGAAAAGAACTGCCTCTTTGCCACCCTCACCGCCACAGAGTAGGCTCGATAGTGAGCTCTAGCCCGTGTTCGATCAGACCCAGCACGAGTTTTCCTCCACCTGCGTTCTAGCCGTCTCCCCTCTTGCTTCATCGCCCTCAGCTCAGATGTATACCAAGGAGCTGACCGGGCTCTGCTCAGAGGGAGAGGACGCTTGGGCGCGATCGTGTCAACCGCCCGAGTCATCTCTGCATTCCACAGAGCGACCTGGGCTTCGACAGGAGCACCGGCCATATCAGCAGGAAAATCCCCCAGAGCCCTCTGGAATCCATCGGAGTCCATTAGCCTCCGGGGGCGGACCATTTTAATAGGCCCCCCACCCTTGCAGAGGGGAAAGGCCGCCGAGAGTCTAAACCTCAGTAGGAAGTGATCCGACCATGACAAGGGGGTAGATGTTAGTTCCCCCACTTCCAGATCACCATCCTCCTGTCCAGTCGAGAAAACCAGATCAAGTGTGTGTCCCTTTGCATGTGTTGGGCCGATGACATGTTGAGACAGCCCCATGGTTGTCATGGCAGCCATGAAGTCCTGAGCCGCTCCGGATACAGCAGCCTCGGCATGGAAGTTGAGATCCCCCAGAACCACCATCCTGGGGGTCCTCAACACCAGGTCCGAGACAACCTCCGTCAGCTCAGGCAGGGAGACTGTTGGGCAGCGGGGTGGACGGTACACCAGCAGAATCCCTAATCTGTCTCGAGTACCCAACACACAGTACAAACACTCCAGACCAGCACTCGACTGAACAGGAAGCCTAGAGAGGGAGATTGTATTCCTATAGACCACGGCAACCCCCCCTCCCCGGCCCTCGAGTCTGTGCTGGTGCTGCACCGAGTACCCAGGAGGGCAGAGCTGGGTGAGAGCAACCCCACCCAGTTCACCCACCCAGGTCTCAGTGATGCATACCAGGTCAGCCCCCTCATCCACAATCAAATCATGGATGAGGGAGATTTTATTCTGGACTGACCTGGCGTTCAGCAGCAGCACCACCAGACCCGAGAGCAAGCTGATATGGCCACCAGGAACTATCCGGTTGGGGTAGGAACCAGAAGAGGGAATAGCTGTAAGGAATCTATCCCCTCTTCTCCTCATCTGGCCTGTTCCTCCCCTAGCACCATACCTCCCCCTACCCGTGACCACAGTTATGTGGGCATCCCCGTATCCCCCAGAGCTCCCCAGGCACATATTAAAAAGTAATTAAAATGTATTTTACAATTTGCTGCTGGTTGGCTGGTTGGAGATCTTGCAGGTACAGTAGTATGGTATCTCGTCGCCGAGGCGCAGCCTCTGGCAGGCTGCAGATGTACCTGTTAGGGAGAGGTGGAGCACTCAGTCAGCTGACGCCCAGCAGGTGAGGGGAGAGACTGCAGAGGGAAGCCCCAGCAGTCCCTGTTCTTCTTTCCCCCCCACCAGCCAAACACACCCCACCTTCCCAGCCTCTGGCAGGCTGCAGATGTACCTGTTAGGGAGAGGTGGAGCACTCAGTCAGCTGACGCCCAGCAGGTGAGGGGAGAGACTGCAGAGGGAAGCCCCAGCAGTCCCTGTTCTTCTTTCCCCCCCACCAGCCAAACACACCCCACCTTCCCAGCCTCTGGCAGGCTGCAGATGTACCTGTTAGGGAGAGGTGGAGCACTCAGTCAGCTGACGCCCAGCAGGTGAGGGGAGAGACTGCAGAGGGAAGCCCCAGCAGTCCCTGTTCTTCTTTCCCCCCCACCAGCCAAACACACCCCACCTTCCCAGCCTCTGGCAGGCTGCAGATGTACCTGTTAGGGAGAGGTGGAGCACTCAGTCAGCTGACGCCCAGACGACAACTACTGGCCATTCCGAGACGAACGGAATGCCGCCATGAAAAACTTCGACGGTGGGCCTTCTCTGTAGTGGCACCCACCCTCTGGAGGACCCTCCCTAGTGCAATTCAAGAGGCGGAAAACGTAACATCTTTAAAACGCTTCCTGAAAACATACCTTTTCACACAGGCTTTCCCTGGATTTTAACAGCCAGTTTTATATTACCTTTTTAACTTTTAATATTTTAAATTTATCTATTTTATGTTTTTTTATTGTGCACTGCCCAGAGAGCTTTGGCTGATGGGCAGTATAAAAATGTAATCTATCAATAAAATAAAAATAAACCTCCAGGCTCCTATGCAGTCTATCACTGAATATTAGCTGCTGGAGAGCTGTTGCAGAAGGCTATTGCCTTTAAGTTCTGCTTGTGGGGCCTCTGGAGGCAATCTGGCTCGCCACTATCAGAAACAGGAAGCTAGGGTAAGAGTACCATCAGTCTGATAGGCAGGCTGTTCTTCTGTTCTTACGATGGAGATGCAAAGGCCTGCGTGAAAAACAGTTTGGATACTGCAAAAGCTGTTTCTCTAGCTTAGGATACCATGGGTGTTCAGCCAAATAGTCTGATATTATTGATACTGTTATTGAAGGGAATTCAATCTTTATTTAGTTTCATTGTGGCCTTTTGTATTGCAGTCCCTTGCAACCTTTATTGAAATGGTTAGTAAAGTGCTCCTAGTAGTTGCACCTTTTAAAAAATCTGTTTTTGCTGCATAGCATTCCATGCCTTGTGAACTCATTTGGCCACTAACGTGTTTTTCCTGTTGGTGTGCATGGGCTGCCTTGCCCCATCCTCCTCCTTTCTCCATCCATCTAAATACAAATTAAGGGTTTTTTCCCTATTAAAAGCACATCACCAGGAGGGGCTAGTGGGTGTTTTGCATTTCGGAAGGAGTGTTTTGGGTTACGTTTTTCTGCTCTATTTATGTGCATTCCAAAATAATAAAAACTCTATTATGAAGCTGTTTATCAAGCTGTAGTTTCTTTTTAGAGCCAGGGTTGTTTCAGCCCCAGGACTGAGTTCAGTTTCAGAGAAGCACTTTGGGGCCTGGATTCCAGTAGTGGGCAGGGCCAAGAGCCACAGGGGTGGGGCCAAAATCACAGCATACTTTAGCTGAAAGCTCTTGCTGCAAGGATTTACACTTTAAAACAGGCGTTTCAATGTTTTAGAATGGGTGAAAAATATGCAAAGTGATTTCTCATCAGTAGCATTGTGCTCAGGCATTCCAGAAACCCACATGTTGCTTATTTCCCTCCCAACTCTTGCTGGATTGGGACCCAAGCCTTTAGACTCCAAAGATCCACAGTTACATGTGGCCTGATCATGAGCAAAGTGATCTCCCAACTGCGGTTCAGCTTTAAAAAATGTATTTAGGACCTAACAGTCTGCTTTTAGACAGATATCGTTAATTCGTTTTGGTTTTCTTCATGAAGTTTCTTGAATTCCACCCCCCACCCCACCCCACCCCAGGAGGATCTGTGAGACTCTTGCAGGGGTTAGTACACTCTAATGTTCTGTGCTTGGTTTGTTCAGGCAGAAGCTTCTGCATGGTGTTAGACAATGGAAAAATATCTTAAAATTGGCTAAAATGTTGGCCATTTTAGTGCAAGTGGTATTAAATTGTATTTTTTTTATGTATTCCCTGTCAGCCTTCCCCAACTGAATGCCTTCCAGATGTATTAGACTACAACTTCCAGCATGCCCTAGTGCTGGGAATTTAGGGGAGTACTGGGAGTTGTAGCCTAATACATCTGGAGGGCACCAGGTTAGGGAAAGCTGCCTTAAGTAACAGTCCCCTCGTGCTCGCCCAACCTGGTCAAAGTTACAAAGTAATTCAGAAGAGACAGTTGCATAGCGCTTTACTAGTTCTGTTGAATAGTATCCCTAAATGTATATGCAAAACAGAAAGGGTGAAAGGGTTTTATGATGTGATTTAGGATTGTTGTCTACACTAAGCAGGACCTGCCATGGGATATGTAAACCTTGTGTAGATGTATGGGCTCAAAGTTGACAGGGAATCGGGATTCTAGTTTCCTTTTGGCAGGGAAAAGGTTTTTCCTACACCTTTGGAAATGCTGCTTTCCATTTCTTAACAACTGAAACTAAATAAGCAGAAAGTAAGTTGAGACAAACTTAAAACAATTTCTTCCTTTCCTGCTGCAGCCAAAGTATTTATCCCTACTGGCAGCATTGCATAGCTACATAATGAGACTGGGCAGATTAGCTGACACTTGAAATAAAATGTGAAACTTTGTCAGACGGCCCTTCTCATTCTGTGATTGTGGTTTTAGCAGGTGCTTAAACTATACAGGAAACAACTTAAATTGTTGTTTTTATTAGAATATTTTTACTTACTTTGCAGAGTTCTAAGCCAGTGTTTCCCCAAACATCTAATTGCTGAAGTTCACTTTTTTTCTGAATTAAAACTAGAGGTGCATATCATGGGAACAGGAGAACAATCCTAAACACTTCATTATTAACTAGGAATACCTAGTTAATCATGATGCTAGGGATAATGATGCTAGATGCTGATGCTAGGGAAAGTGGAAGGCAAAAGGAAGAGGGGCCGACCAAGGGCAAGATGGATGGATGATATTCTGGAGGCGACGGACTTGACCTTGGGGGAGCTAGGGGTGGCAACAGCCAACAGAAAGCTCTGGTCCATGAAGTCACGAAAAGTCAGAAGCGACTGAACGAATAAACAATAACCTGTACATTACACACACACACACCATCCACTGACACACACCCCCGCACACACATAGGATCATAGGAAACTGCCTTATACAGAGTCAGACCTTTGGTCCATCTAGCCCAGTATTGTCAACACTGACTGGCAGCAGCTCTCCAGGGTGTCAGGCAGGAGTTTTTATTGCCCTACCTGAAGGTGCTGAGGATTGACCCTGGGATCTTCTGGGACTTTCTGTCCTACCCACTGAGCTACAGTTCCACCACATCAGGCAAAATGTCAACTGCTGCAGTCTAAAATAATCAAATCCTTAGCTTTTCTTTCAGCTTGGCTCACTCATGACTGTGTTCAGACAAGCCTTTTCTCTGCAAACACAGCTCCTTCCTCCCTCCCTTGATGTTGTGCAGCAAACAAACTAGGAAGTGGATTTTCAGTTCAGTTGAATAGGTAATTGATGGTAACCAGCTTTGGAACAAATCAAGATCTGAAATCATGGTTTGTAGTTGGCTTAAGATCCTGGCTTGTTCTGAACTTGGTAACGATAGCAGAGGCTGATTAGAAAGAGGCATGGCCAGAGCAGTAGATTTCACTGAGTTGCAGCTCCCTCTAGAAGTGAGTATTTCTGGGCTCAAACAGGTGCCTTTAAACGTATTCAAAGCACACTATTGTGCCCCAGCACCTGTTTGGGAATGACTGTACTAAGCCACTAACACTGAATTTAAAATTTATCACTCAACAAAAGTCACACACAGCCAGTTGAATGGTGGAGGGGCAGGGCTTAGAAGTCATGCCAGCCTTGGCTCTTTGCGAGGAAGGACGAGATAAAGATAAAATAAAATGCCTTGCATTCAGAAAAAAAATCCAGGTTCAATCATTGGCCTCTCCAGCTGTTAAGGACTCAGGTAGCTTGTGATGGGAAAGACCTTTGGCTTGAGGCTTTGGACAGCTGCTAGCATTCAGAAGTCTTCAAGCTTCTCAGACCTAGGACCCAGCTTTCAGTCTAAACATGCACTTGATGACTTATTACCTAATGTTTTACCAAATATTTGTATAGGGACTCCGCTGCTCTTGCAATCCACCTTGGGAGAGGCTGTGGCCCAGTAGTGCAACTTGTGGCCCACCACATTTTTTGGCCTATAACACCTGCCATCTTTCACCATTAGCTAGGGTGGCTAGGGCTGTTTTGAGCTGGCAAAATAAAAGCAAAAAAGGAAGCAAAGCTATAAGAATAAAAGAGCATGTGTGTGTGTCTGTCCTTCCGTCAGCACAATAGCACGAAGATCATCAAACCTAAGCACCTGAAACTTGGCATTCATGCTAGGGGGACCCTAGGGATGTGCACCATGTGGTTATTTGTGTGTGTGTGCGTGTGTGTGTATGTGTGTTTAAAATGCATTAATTAATTTTAATTAATATAAATGTGTCAATATAGTTGAAGTCTACAGTGACATCTTTGGCCACTAGAGGCAGACATGCCTGACAGACACATAGCTTTGCAGTCCTTCTGAGATTACTAGGCCAAGGTACAGAATTATATGCCAGCCTACTCAGAGGAATGAAGTTGACAGATTTGTTTCCCAAGGGACTATGGGGGTGCACCATGGCAGGGACCATGGCTGGGGGTCCCTAGCATCCATCAGACTGGTTGGGCACGTTGTGTCCAACTCTTGACAGCTGTGCAAGTTTGCTTGAAGTGTTCACTGTATCAGGTGAAGGCCTGTTACAACCCATGAGAAGCCAGGACCAGTCACCAGTATAGAAATACAAGTGGAACCTCCATCAAAATGTTGCAGGGTAGAGTTCTAGTCAGGTAGCCACACCTCCTTTGAAGATTCTCTTCAATTCATCCTCCACCCACCCACCCTGGTCAGTTTGCAGTGTTCCTCATCCCATTCCATGCCCTCTGAGCATGCTCAGTCATCATTTTGGTATTTTTCCCCTTAAGTTTTTTTTGTGTGTGTGCTTCTGCAAAATGTGGAATTTCCCCAAGCCTGCTGATAACTCCCTGTTGTGTGTGAATGATGCCATGTTGGCTAAACAAGGGCAGGCACTCAGAGAACGAGTTTGCTCATGGTATATACAAATGGGGTATATCACCTGAGCCCATAAATGAGGGCGTTGAAAAGAAGTTAGTGTCAAAGACAGGAATACCTGCTCTAAAGTGGATTTTAATTTAAAAAAATTAAAAAAAAACGTTTGAAAATTGCTATCTGCATGCAAATCAACAGAGCATGACACTTCTGCATGCAAGTGAGTGCTTGATTTGGCCTGCAAGGAGATCTAAGGGAGCAATTTAAGAAGATTGTCCTTTGGTGCAATCTGAGAATTATGGGAGGGTTTTTTTTGCCTGCATAGGCAAACCAGACTCCACTCCACCTCTGGCTCACAATATTAAAAGTAGACTACATTGCATGGCTGCTGTAAGCCGCTCTCTCTCTCAGCACAGCCCTTCAATCTGTAATAGGGGTGTGATGGTGAACTACACTTCAGTTGTATACTACTTTCTCAGCCCAATCTCCAATGTAGGGGATAGGATAACATTGCAGGGTTGTTGCAAGCTATTCTCGTAGCTTCAGCTCAACCCTCATCCTGCAGTAGGAGCCTAATAACACCTCTGGAGAGCACTGCAGGGTGTTGCAAAACACTCAGCATGAACTGCACTGCAGGGCTGTCATAAGCCATTTTCTCCCACGTTGTTCCCATATTCCAGCATGCAATATGGGAACAATGAATTGCATTTTCTTTGGAATTTGCATTAGCAGGATTGGTGGTTTTTTTGGGTTTTTTTTAATGCTTTATACTATATAAGAACTAAATTTCTTGCTACCTTTTTTGAGAGGGATTAAGTAGTGTGGACACACTGATACCCGGTCCCAGCTACTTTAAAATCTTGTATTTCTCTATTAATTTCTATAAGCAGCTCTCATTTCCATTCCAGTAGACATTTAAAATAGCTTCTTGGTGTGAACCAAAAAATGACCTCTCCAGATAATGAGAGGGTTCTCTCTACTCGTTTTATATTTCTATGTCTCTTCCTCCTTTCCCTGCCACTTCAGTCCATTCTATCCTTCCCCACACCCCCAATTATCATTCTGTGGTCATTGACCTTACTAGTCCTCATTAGACTGTTGTTGAGATTCTCTCCCCCACCCCCAACCCCACCTTAGTTTTTGTTTTTTTCCTTAAAAAAAAAAGTGCTTCTGCAAACTTTGGAGATCCCCTGAGCTGAGTAATTCCTTTCTCTTGTCTGTGAGTGCTGTTGTTTCGGCTACGTAAGTGACAGCAGCACTCTAATGTTGAATAAATTCTCTGACTAGGAGATGATGGTTTACAAGTTAAATCTACACAAGATAAGCTTGTAAGCTTTTTGCAAATATAGCTTAAAATTCTGTTTCAATTATGGTTATTCCTGAGAGTTGGCAGTTTTTGAATCCTTTCTGGAAAAAAGGTCATTTCTGAAGCCTGCAGGATCTCCCTCCAGCCAATAGTCTGTAGCAGCTGCAGGGTCAGCTGAGGACACCAGCTTCATGTTAAACTCTCCCTTAACTGGTAAAAGCAGATTCATCATTGGGTTGATAGTTCTCTCTCAAACACTTACAAAAAGTTATCCTGCAATTGGTATGATGCATTGAATGTAACACATGGGACAGATTAAATCGAAGCTTTCTTCCTGAAGCTTCTGACCTATACACTGCACAAGACTCCTAGAATTCATTACACTTTTTCTTCTGAGTCTCAGGCTAACCTCCATGTCCCAGAGACAGCCTGGACACCACTACTGAAGTATGAGAAATTCGTTTCAGTTTGTTTTTGATCGGGATTTACTGAGTTTGCACCTTCCTGACTGAACATGGTCTTGGATACAATCTGTGGTCAAAGTCCCTAGATTTTCCAAACTTGCAGTGTGATCTGCAGACCAAAAAGAATGTGTTCAATAGCATATGTACCAAATCTTAAAAAAACAAAGTTGGAATGAGCTTCAAAATGGAATTTTAAGCATTTCTGCGAACTCCAGTTTTGCTATTCGCATATCTGTAGGCACCACTTCTCCTCTGCAAAGCAATTCCAGAAAGGGTCAGATCACACCAGAGAGATGGCAGGTAAGGTAGAGCACACCTAATCCTTCCTTGCTGGTTGCTTTTCTCTTGCAACAGCCCTTCCCCAGCCAAATGGAATTCCAGACCTATGCTTTTTGTTGTTGCTTATAGGTTTTTACAGGACTCCAGAATATGAAATAGGAGAGTCTGACCCTGTTCAAATGACACACTAAGCCACGGTGGTCATAGAATGTATACTGTACATCTAATATATCTGAAACAACAGTTAGGTGATTCTGTCCATTTCGGTTTCTCTCTGTTTCTTATTTTTCCAATCTTAAATTTGGTTCATCTCAACCTTTGAGAATTTTTCTAGTCTTAGGTTTGGTTTGTCTCGAACTTTGAGATTTTTTAAAGGTTTGCATTAAGTAAGTATTATTGTGGCCATTTCTCCCAATGCATCTACATTTTTGCCTAACATACACATTGTTGAATGTTAATTTCCCTATTATTTGCATTTATGTATACATTTTTAATTGGAGAACTCTGTTGCAGAATTCACAGAAGTGCGAATTTCAAAGAATAACTGGTTTTTGGTTTGCAAAGTGATTCGAAAATGCGAAATTAGGCATTAAAATGCAAACAGAACAAATCTCTCTCCCATTCTTACCTGAAATATCATGTCAGATTTATTCCAGAACTGACATTTTTTGTGACTTTTTAAAAACAGGGCATCTATACGATGAAGTCATTAAATAATTGTCTGTGGCTCTTGTGACGTTTTTCAGACTGCAGGAATGTAACTTCTTTGCAAAGAGTAGAATAGAACTACAGCCTTCGTGAGTATAGATCCTTTTTAGCTCTGCTATTCCATCTTTTTTCTTTAAAGGCCTTGTTTTGCCCTATGCACTGACCTTCCTTGTGCATGCCTGTGTGTATGAATGTGTGCTATTGCCATGTCTCCCCTTTCGTACCAACACATTTGGTTTCTGGGTACCGCCATTGCAAGGTGTGTGTGTGTTTGTGTGTGTGTGTTTGTTTAATGGGTTATTATCTCAACACACTAAAAGGCGCAGCAGAGAAAGTGCGATAGCTTTAGATGCTTTTCTCCTGCTCCTTATGCCTCAATCTAGTGGGACATTGAATAAAGGATGTAAGTGACAGAATCCGCCAAGAGAGATGCTGACTGTGGTGTCAGATGCAGCCACAGAGGACCCTGCCCTATAATAGCAATTTGGTTAGAGATGATGAAGGAGCCTTCTTTCTGATGGGTAAATGGGTAAATGAGCCTGCTATGTTTGCAGGGGAGGGCTTAAGGGGCAAATCCAAATATCTGCCTTCTATGTATAAAGATTTGTACTGAATTCCACCACCTATGTTGAAAGATGTGGTTCAGATCTGTGAAGATGGGGTGTGCATTCACAAGCATATCATCTAATGAACTTTTTGTAGCCAGTTCACAGTGTGACTGAAGAACATGAACCTTTTCATCAGTCTTATGATGCAGATGAGACTATGTAGCTTCAGATACAATCTGGGGCTCATGTAAGCAGTTTCTCCCCATGCAATGCTAGAGTGGGGCCTATGTTGCTTAAAGCCCAGCACTGCTTAAAACAAGGCCCGTTTCACCAGCGGGGCCTCAGGTGAAGCCCCTCTCCAAAACCTCATCTCTCTAGAATAGGGGAAAGGAATTCCTGCTGTTATCTCTGATCACTGACTGGAGATAACAGCAGGGTTTCCCCTTCGCGCACTGTTCACCATCTGGATGGGGAGGGCAAGCATAGCATGACGTACTTTGCCCACCCTACATCCTTCCCAATGGGAGAAGGCATGGGGAAAGTGAAGCCACCACGTTCAAAGTGCTGGGGAAAGAAACTCTGTCGTGTTTCTCAAAACCTCCTGTCTTCTTGGGAGACAATAACGAGGCTTGCTAAGTAATCTACAAAGCTTTATTCAAGCAATATGCATCTCTTCCCACCTGAAGGGAGTCTAATCTCTAGGAACTTTTCCCTAGGCAAAACTACGCAAATTAAGTGAGACAATTGTCCTTTCAAGAAGAATGGAAACCTCTTTCCCAAGAAGTGTTAACTTCAGAGAGACTAGTTCTGATGCAGCTTCTGACGGGACGCCAGCTGGGCCGACTTTCTCTCGCCTTCTTTTAGCTCTGCCCGTTTTGGTCTGCTGCGTACTCTAGAATTGGCTAACCTCTCCGTGTTCTCCCCCTCAGAAGAATATTGGCTTCCCACTGACTGTGTATTGTTTGCCCTTGAGGAGATAAGCTCTGGAGAAGTTCACTCCCAGCTGGTGAAGAGCTCGTGAGAGCTTTCTCCCCCGCTGGTACAGGCTGGCCTGTTTCTGGCGCCGACTCCTCTACTTCAGAGTCTGATTCTGATTGATCACCTGAAACACTTTCTTCCAACCCAGGGGGAGTAGGGCTAGACATGACACAGTCCTCCACCTCTTGCCGGTTGGGAGCAACTTTGCTGTGCATAGAATTTCCCAGGCCAGGGAAACCCTGCACACAGCCAGCTGGAGAAGCTTCATATGGGGACCGATGTTGGCAGTCGGTGTGGCCCCACACACTGATCTTATTTGGTTGGTGGACGGGGTGCCATTTAGCCCTGCACCTGATTCCAGTTCTCCACCACTGGCTTAAAACCATTCAAGCAGCCTTGTTAACATACAGATATTGCTAAACTTAAGCTTATAGGCATATGCTATTGAACATTATAATGCTGGATTATTTGGAGATCTATTTTAGAATAACTGGAAGTGTCACAATTTTATTTGGAATATTGACTATTTAGGTGCAGTATGTGAACGCTGAAAGAAAATAGAACCAAGACTACAGGTCAATGATATGGGGGCCTGAGGCTATCGTTCACTTTAAATCTATAGAGGTAGCGCCACAGTGCACACGATGTAGTAAGTTGTACTTCAATCTGATGTCCCCAATACAAGGTCACAGTTGGAACATATCAGGGGAGGTTGTTGGTCTGTTTTGGTTCACCTGCTATATTAGCAAGGATCGCTCTTGCAGGAAAGCAAAGTATGCTCCTGATAATAATAAAGATCAGAATCTGCTGTGAAGTCTATCCCCATGCTATCGTATCTACTGGAATCTTAATTGTGCATTTAAATAGGTAGTTATATTGTTTACTAGCACTCTGCATGTGCTGTCTTGTACTTTAAACAACCCAACCAGTGCTAATTTTGCACTGCATTAAGCATCAATAGATTTGTTGAGCTAACAATTTCATAGAATCATAGAGTTGAGGGGGGAAGGAGGTTTTTAATGTATATAAATACATTTGTATGTAACCATAGCAGTGAATGCACATGAAACATACATACACACACACACACACACACACACACACATATATATGAAAATGCAACTTACTAGCAATTATACATAGGTTTCAACGAAAATGAACCAGATATCCAATTAAGTATCCATCTGAAGATTTATCCTCTCAATGTTATAATATCATAGGTTGGATATCTGGACTTCAGAGATGGTAAATGCCTCCTTGAGGTCTAGCAAGGTCCCCTTGTCAAAAAAACCAAATTTAGATCCAATAATTTTAGATACTACCACCCTGATTCAAATTTACCATTCTTGGGCAAGGTGCTGGAACATGTGGTGGCCTCACAACTCCAAGCAGTTTTGGATGAAACTGATTACCTAGATCCATTCCAGTCAGGTTTCAGGCCTGGTTTTGGAATGGAAACAGCCTTGGTCACCCTGGTTGATGACTTATGCCAGGGAATGGATGAAGGAGTACAACTCTGTTGGTTCTTCTGGATCTCTCAGTGGCTTTCAGTACCATCAGCCTTAGAGCGTTTATCTGGAGTAGGCTTGGGAGGCACGGCTTTAAAGTGGTTCTAGTTCTTTGTGGAGGAGCAGTATCAGAAGGTGGTGCTGGTGATCTTTTATTCCACCTCATGGCTAATGGCACCCTTCTGGGGTGCCACAAGGTTTTATTGTGTCCCCCATGTTTTTAAACATCTACATGAAACCTCTGGGGAAGTCATCAGGAGATTTGGGCTGAAGTGTCATCAGAATGCAGATGATACTCAGCTCTACCTCTTGTTTCCATCTGCACATCTCAGGGAGGCTGTGGAACTCTTGAACCAGTGTCTGGAAGCTGTTTTGGGATGGATGGGGGTGAACAAGCTGAAACTTAATCCAGACAAGACAGAGGTATTGTGGGTTGGGAAACCAACTACTTTGAACGGAAGTTTACAACTGGTCTTAGATGAGGTTTCACTCCCCCTAGAAGACTGAGTACACAGTTTGGGAGTCCTCCTGGACTCTGAGCTAATTGAGGAAGCCCAGGTGGCTACAGTGTCCAGGAGTGCATTCTACCAGCTTAGGCTGGTATGCCAGCTGCAGCCATTTCTGGGAGGATGGACCTTGCCTTAGTTATCCACACAATAGGCATGTCTAGGCTGGACTACTGTAATGTGCTGTACATGGGTCTGCCTTTGAAGATGTTTCGGAAACTTCAACTGATGCGGAATGTGGCAGTTTGAGTACTGGTAGGGGCGAGGTGATTTGATCATATAATGCCTATATTACACCAGCTACACTGGTTACCAGTGTGTTTCCGAACCCAATTTAAAGTGTTGAAATATTCTGAAAATATTTGCCAGATATAGGTAAGGGAATCCCACACAGAAGTATAGTATTAATTTTAAGTGTATTTACTTTACCCCACAAACTCAGCTTTAAAGATCCTCATCTAAGTCCCAAGAAATTTCGTTAATCAATTTATTAAAATTATGCTTAATCATTTGAGATATATCTTTGGGTATAAGTATTCCAAGATATTAATAACATTCTGGCACCATTGAAAGTTCTTACAGCATGGATACTAGAACAGAAATAACGCAGCTGTGGAGAAACACTCATGCAGTGTGTTTTTGGAACACACCCTTCAGCAACATCACAGTACATGCCAGCATCACACCCTCAGCAAAATGCCAGAAAGTTGTGATATCAAAGCATGCACTCCTGTTGATACTTGCACTATTATTCTGGCCTTGAAAAATTTACATATTCTCCCTGTATTGAGTATAGATGAAAGAAGCAGAGGGGAAACAGAGGATTATGGGAGGATGAGATTTTCATATGGACATTGTAAAATTCCATGAACCAAGCAAGGTAATCGCACTTAGAAACCTTGTCTGGAAGCACTCACAGGATGCTTCCAGGTGGAGGGCTGTTAATGTGACCAATTAGAAGGCATTTTGCAGCTATTCCATCTTTTTCTTGTTAACAAATTTCCTTGTGATAAGAGAAAAGATGGAAGAAATGATGAGAAAATATGGGAGTTTAACAAATGGAAGATGGGAGCGTCTGGACCTCCCATGAAATTCCATAAATAAGGCACTGTGATTGCATAATAAAAGTCTCATCTGGAAGCACTCTGTGGGCCCGTTCAGAAGACACCTTAAACCATGGCTTTAACCACGGTTGTTAAGCCAGAAAGCTAGGCTGTGTTCAGAAGACACCTTAAACCATGGCTTTAACCACAGTGAATAAGGCTTTTTGCTTTATTCAGCATGGTTAAAGCCGTGGTTTAAGGTGTCTTCTGAACACAGCCTGGCTTTCTGGCTTAACCACTGTAGTTTAAGGTGTCTTCTGAACGGGGTCAGGTACTATCCACATATATCTTCCAAAGTACCACCTAAGTTCCTTTTTGTGCTGCAAGTCCCTCAGCAGTATCCACAGCAGCATATCCAGCCCCGCTGTATATATAAATGGGAGAATGTCTTGTTAACATGTAATCAGACCTGCTGTTGTAAGAAGTGCAGCTCCCCCCCCCCCCCCATCTCTTAAAGTATTGTATGGGTGTTTCTGGAGTGGAAATGAGGAACACATCTTCCATACCTTCCCTAAAAGTCTCTTCTCTTCAGAGCGGTGAATGGGCTTTGTCAATTTCCCTTTTTAAAGGGAGAACACCTTTAAGATCGTCTTCCTCAACTGGGTTGTTCTTTGTTACTTCACTTATATTACTTAAGTCGTTGAGATGCTACTTTAGTTGTCTGGTGAACATTTTTATTTCCTCCTTTTTCTTCTGTGCAACTTGAGGCCCTGTAAAATCGCCTTTACTTTTTGTTAATGACAGGGAGCACAAACAGGCGGAAAAATGCCAGCTCTGAAATTATTGACTTATTCCCCCCCCCCCCAACTAAGTTCTATTAGGTTTCTGGGGGTCGTTTAGTCTTTCTCTGTCATTTAGTCTTTCTTTTTTTTCTACTTGGAGATTAATCATGCAGGAAATGAGTAACCCCAGCGAGCTGTCTGCTTTGACTTCCGTGTTCCATTTACATGAAGCGTCTCTAGAATGGCTGCTTTAAAATGGCTGATTAGGTAGGTGCATGCTGTCTACTTAGTCCTCAGTCCTGCAATGTAAAGGTTTGTTAGACCTAGAGAATGAAAGGGGATTTATGAGCATGTTAATAATTTAGTTACTGAGGTATTTGAAATGTTTGATTTTAAATTATTAAGCGTTTGGGAAGCATAAAAAAAGCAGTCCATGGTTTTGATGTTACAAACATCAAAGACACTTATGATGCTGCATGTGAAGGTTAGTTCCATTGATTTTCAGTGAGACTAGAGAAGGCCTATGTTTTGCTGGTTGTACACTGCCTTGGGCACATGGCCAAGTAGATTGGTGGAAGCCCAGCAGGTTGGGATGTGGCTTTTCTGAACACAGCCTTTTCTGAGGCTGCTCCCAGGCAGTGGAAGCTCCTGTCCCAGGAGGCCCGCTTGGCTCCCTCTCTCTTGATTTTTTGCTACTTAGTCAAGACATTTTCATTCTGGCGGCTTTGGGCCTGCCTGGCTGCAGAGTTTTTAGAGAACTGCTCTTTAGTGTGAGAGATGTTTGTTTTTTTAAATCAGAGGCAAGTGCTTCAGGAAACATCCTAGGGTTTTACTTTGGTTGTTGTTGTTATGTAATCTCCCCTATTGCTTTGGTAATAGAATGGTTGGGTGTAAATTATCTTAAGATATAAATAAAAAATAACTATGCTCACATGTGGCATAAATAGCGCAAGGCACTTCCAGGAACCTCATGTAAAAACTGTCTTAGAGTAAGTGGTATTAAAGCAGAGCTGTGCAATAGGGTTGCCTCACTTCGACAGTGTTGCCTTTGAGCCAAAAAAGCATGTTGCTGCATTTGATCAGAGATTTTGGGTTGGAGTAGTCATGAATACATGCTGCAGTTGGGCATTTCGGTGGGTGGGGGATGTGAGGAAGAAAAGACACATTCTAGACAGAAGCTGTAACTAACCGAGGCTTCTGCATAGCTGTTGCCCAAATAGAGCGACACAACTGAAGTGTGAACTAGAAGACGGGAGGGGTTACTTCAGCATATAGCTCCATTACCTTTGCCCACATTGTAATTCTCGGCCTAGATGGTACTGAATTCTGAAAGCAGTCTGAGGCAAGTTCCACCCATTCCAGCATGTGACATGATGATGCCAAAGAAAAAAGGACAGGGGTTCTCCCAGTTGAAAGGTTAAACTAGCACTGCACTGGCTTCCTTGTACTATACAGGTCAAGAGTTGCCAACTTGTTGTGCTCTTTAAAACAAAAACACATTAAACAGATTAAGGGATGGAGCCTGGCAGATTTGGGTGAATTTTGGGAAATAGGGCAAGAAAGATCAGAATGTATGCTCAAGAGAAGTTTAACACCACTTCCTGATGCAAAACACTTGTTATATTAAACAAAAATCTGATACCAAACACATGGCAAAAATACTTGAAGTTAGGGTGACCAACTGTCAGGATTTCCCTGGGTTTGTCCTGGTTTTTGTTCTTTCCATGGTATCAGGGGGGATTTTCTATAATTTTCAATAATGTCCTGGAATGACACACCTTCCCCTTTAAGGCTGCCATTAGCATGGCAGGAGGGAATGACATGCTTTCTTGAGGCACATCATTCCCCCACCCCGAGCTCCAATTGAGGTCTTAAAGGGGAAAGTGGGTCATTCGTGGACATTATAGAAAAGGCCCCAATTGGAGTGGATGGTGGTGGTGCAGAATGAAATCCTTTCCCCTCCTCTACTCCAATCGGGTTCTTTAAGGTGGCGGGGGAATAACGTACTTTCTGCAGGACTCAGAAAGCTGCTTCCCCACACACACACTAGGTGTCCTCTTTTTTGGTTTCCCAAATATGGTCACCCTACTTGAAGTGAGAGAGGGCTAACTACACAAAACTACAAGTTGTACCGCTCTGAGTTTTAGGCATTTTAGGGAATGTCTAGAGCAGCTTCCCCCAATCTGGCACTTTCCAGTTGAGAACATTATTTGGCTGATCTACACATGAGAACTACAAGGTGATAGTGTCGTTGGGAGGACTTCACACCAACATACAGCCATGGCTCCTTCCATGAATAAGTGTCCAACTGATGACGATATCTCGAAACGGGCACTGTACCGGACACCTGTTTTTTACCTGGATGCCTAGAATATTGAATTTGTTGGGTGGTACAATATTGTACTTTAAAAAAAAAAATCCCACATGCTGTTCTGTAAAATGCTGTTATTGTTATTTAATTGCTGATACATTGTATATTATTCTTGTTTGCATTTTTTTGATTTACCTATACATTGGAGGCTTCTGCTCTGTTGGATTTATTTTTATGTGTTAAAGGTTGTGTATCAGCAAGAAGAACATATCTTTTTGTATACCTGATTATGAACATTCTATAATATTATTCTCAAACAGCATATGTAGGATTGATGTAAATATCACCCACAGTAGAAATATATAAAAATGTTCATTTATCTTTCACTTCAAATGTGAGTTTTTGTGGTTGAGTGCTAAGCACCCCAATTGTGTTTTCTTATTTCAACCACAGCCTTCAGTTTATTGTACCCTCCTGATTGTGCCAGGTGTGCTAGCTGGGGGATGATTGAAACTGTAGTCCAATAAATCTGGCAGGCCCCAGGTGAAGGAAGGCTGCTAGAAAGATTTCTGTCATCAACACAGTACTTTGTTCCCCATGTTCATGAGAATTCACTTATGAAAACCTAAGGGGTGAGATCTTGCATCCTCAGCTTCCCCCCTACAGAAATGTTTACATATAAAAGCAAATCAAGTTGCCCCATCTTGGTACAAATTCATACCGAAATCTTAACCGTAATCACCCTGATGTGTTTCTGGTTATTGCACTTAAATAAAAAGCTTATTATCAGTCTGAAACTGTTAACCTTGATTAGAAAAACTAAAAAGAGTCCCTAGGATTTTCATTTTATTTTTTGTCGGCCAGAACTAGTTGGCTGTGTGACACAACTCTGCAGGCCATTGCAGCTGTGGGGGGAGCAGAAACCCCACACTGTTAAACAGGATGATTGTGGTTTGCTCAGAAACCTAATTTTCCTGTTGACCATTTTAAAGAGGAAGTTGAACTACTTAATGTGCTACAGATGCTAAGCTTAGGTGTAAAATGGTTACAGGGAGGGTTGTTTCTGCTTTGGCAATGTGCATAACTCCACAATATTCAGAACTTCACCTCATGCTATTTGACATAGGTATATATATTTCAGTTATTGTTGTTAAACGTTTAAGTTTGAGTTTGAGTAAAAATTGAGTATTGAGCATCACCTCCCCCACAAGCTTATTTTCCCCACTGTTGTAGCTCAAATGTTTGTCTGAAGGGGTTTCTGTATTATTTTCTTTCTTCTCACTCTCTCTCTCTCACACACACACCCGTGTGTGTGTGTGTGTGAGAGAGAGAGAGTGACGGTGAGACAGAGGGGGGGGAGAGAGAGAATTACAAAGCTATTGTGGAGTCAGATGACATCTGCCTTTAGTATAACATGGAAATGTATTGAGGATCAAGTATTGTTAGTGTGAAATGGTATGGTCGGAATGTTGTTTTCCCCACCACTACTTTCTCATGCATTTACTTCTTAAAAAGTAAGTTTTGGGAGCTAAAAACTCCTGGACAGTATTTCCAGACACAGAAATAATCTAATATATGAAGCAGCTCTAAGTTGAAGCTGGAGGAAGTGATTCATTTGTTTCCAGAACCACCCTGCCAAATAACCAAGTGCAAAACAGAGTTGTATCTTTTGACTAAGTTCCTTTCTTGCTCTTTCCCATTTCTCAAAGTAACGAATGATCACGCTTGATAGCATCAAGACTTTGTTTATTTTAATCACACTACTATTCCAGAGGCATTTTGCAGCTCTTCTGCCTTTTTTTCCTTAATGGATTTTCTGCAGTAAGAAAAAAAAACCTGAAGAAGCAGTGGGAAAACATAGAGGGATTACAAATGGAAGACGACAATGTCTGGACCCTCCCACACTAAAATTTCGTGAAGGAGGCAGGGCCTTGTCTGGAAGCATCCTTAACTCTCCCATATCATGGTTTTGCACATCTGGAGGCAGAAGAGCGTGAACACGTGTCTTGAATATGGGGAGCTTCCATGATGCTGCCTCTGAGTGTTGTCTTTAAGGTGCTACTTCTAATTCTAATTCTTCTTTTCATCCCTACATCATTCATGGTGCAGTGTTCCCGCTCTTACCACAATTGCACTGCATTGCATTGCATTTTTAATCTCAACCTTCTTCAAAAGAACTCAGGGTGGCATGCATGCATGGTTCTCTTCCCTTCCCCGAATTTTATCCCCACAACAACCTTGTGAAGTAGATGATCTGTCTTGTTCCTTATGGCCCTACTTGATTTCAAAACAAAAGAATGGATTTTCAATAATTCTGCAGACAACAACAGCAGTGTGGCGCTGCCAATAGTGTCGATATACCTCTCTCTTAAAACTGTTTCAAGCTTTTGTTCTAATTTTCGTTACCATTTTTCTTTTGTTTTTACTTGTTAGTAGTTGAATTACTATTAAATCGCTTTCATTGTGCATGAATTGTTAATTGGGGGTGGGGATCTGTAATAGGTTAAACCCTGTCCTTCAGGACAGAAAATAGCTCAGATTGTCAGAAAGTTACATGAGTGTTGGTGTTCTTCCACAGGTTTCAGAGGCATAGAAGAGAGACTCAAGCATAGACCATGCCTGTCCCCCCTCCTCCAGCCCCTCCACCTCCCCCAACTCTTGCTGTGGTAAGTTTCGAATTTTAATTTTAAAACTTCCTTGGAGGGGGGCGAGAGAACCCTGTCTGTTGCATGGATCTGTTATGAATTGCCATTGAAAATGAAGCATGTTGTAGCTTACAGTGCACACGTGGCAAAGCTCAGTGACAGAGCACATGTTTTATAATAATAATAATAATTTATTTTTTACCCGCCTCTCCATTCTAATTGAGGCGGGGAACAACAGTAAATATAAAATACATAAAAATGAATTAAAGCATAATATACATTGTTAAAAACATCCTAAAAACATTCTAAAACATCCTAAAATTCCACTGGATAGGCCTGCCAAAAGAGATCAGTTTTGATAGCTTTCTTGAATGCTAATAGACTGTTAAGTTGATGAGTCTCCTCCGGCAAGCCATTCCACAGTCTGGGAGCAGCAGAAGAGAAGGTCCCCTGGGTAATACCTGTCAGCCGAACTTGGACTGACTGAAATAGATTCTTCCAAGAGGACCTGAGTGTGTGGTGCAGATTGTATGGGAGAAGGCGATCCCACAGGTAACCTGGACCCAAACCATGTAGGGCTTTAAAGGTGGTAACCAACACTTTATACTTCGCCTGGAAACTAATTGGCAGAAGGTCGCAGGTTCATTCCCTGGCATCTGCCTGTAATGGTTAAAAAAATCCTCCCTGAATCCCTCCAGAGCCACTGCCAATGTCAATAATGCTAGGCTAGAAAGACTAATAGTCTTACTAAGTATAAAGCCAGCTTACTTTATTCTCTCCCAGAAATGGGCAGGAAAAGGTGGAGGCCCTGAGAGAACTCATTTTATGGGGCTTAGGCTAACTTCCTAAGCTTTAGTATCTAAAGAGATGCCATACTCTTTCCTCCTGCTTGTATTCACACAGGCAGAGAAAGGCAAAGGAAATGCTTAGCAACCTGTCAATAGTTCCTCACAACTGATCAGTTGGCCCATGTACTTCTTTGTTCTGAGCCATGGGGAATATTAACCAAGAGGTCCCACTCTGTCATCACTCCTTCTAACAGCAAATCCAAGTGGTGAGTGCTGCTGAGATTTTAGCAAATACAGGGCCACTGAGAAGCAAGAGCAATGTGTTGGCATCCTCTGATGTTTACAGAAGTACCATCCCCCCCCCCAAAAAAAAACCAGTCTGAAAAAAACTGAGGGGGTAACGAGGACCGAGCATGCTCAGTAACCATAGAATGTAGTTGGAAAAGTAAAACAGAACACAGGCTGGAGGTGAATGGTAGGTAGAATGCCTTGCTTGGAGGGAATTGCTGGCTGGAACCCTGAACATAAGAACTCCTTTTTGGCTGGAGAATACACTGCAACATTTTGTTGCAGGTCCCACTGATACTTTGCCTAATTAGTCAATCCAGTCCTATTCGCTGCTCTTCACTTTTCCTTTAGTAAAAAAAATACAAGAATTCATAACTTCTAGGAATCCCCTTCATCTTTTTACATACATCTCTGGAGGTTTTGAAAGAGCATTCAATTGCCACAAAACTCATGTGCTTTTGAGCAAGGTTTTATGGATCCCTGGTCACTTCTACGTAGGGAGAAATTTTCAACAGAAACAAATGGGTTTAGTTTTTTATGGATCAGAACTGTGAATTCTGCAGCAGACTGGCTTTTCCCAAGTTGCATGGATTCTGTGGACTTCTAGAATTTTGTTCAAATTTAGTAATAGAAAAAATTGTAAAAAAGGAAAAGGAAAAAGAAACAAACCCTACCACTGGCCAAAAATGTGCATTTCCCCCATGAAAATTGGGGAAACTCCAGCATGAAATTGCATATTTTCACAAGCGTTAATTTGTGCCATTGCAAATTTATGCAAAAAATCTGATTCTGTCAATAAACAGACAATGCCTGATAATCCTCAAAACACAGACCAAATGGATTTTACACAATCCATACATCCCTACCTGTACATATAGGGCAATGTCCAGCGGTGACCATCCATTAATGGCCAGCCCCACCAAATTCATTGAACATGCAGCACCCACTGCTTGCACAACAGAGATTTAATCCTTTTAGGGGCAAACTGAAACAAGCGGAATGGGGCAGGTCAGTGGAGCTCACATAAGGGATCCATAAAATTGTACCCCAAAACAGGAGTCTTGCAGCACTGCCTGCACAATGGGATTAATGGGGCTGGCTGCTTGCAGAATGTAAGCAGCAGTGGGGGGCCTTCATGAATGGGCAGCATTAGCTACTGCCCATGGATGAACAAGAACTTTTTTCTTGTTTTAAAATATTGTGACTATATCCCGTTCAAAACTCCAAACTCAAGCAGAAGCAGGAATGTAATTTTCGGGATTTTTTTTGCAATTTCTTAAGTTTGTGTTTGTGCTTGAATGTGCATCCTTGCACAAATGCACATTTACCAAAATGTGCATTTTGCCTACCAAAGAATGTATTTTTATGCTTTAGCCTATGAAAATAGACCAAGTAGGAGGAAGGAAGTGGACAGGAAGGGACAGAGAGTGGAAGAACCAGGACATGAGTTCTCCTGAGCCTCCTCCATCCTCCTTCCTTCCCTTTCTGAAATTCCATTGCTAAATTGGCTGAAAAGCCCATCTAGCAAAATTCAAGAAAGATGGAGGACGGGATACAAAGATTGCCTCTGCTGTTCCTCTCACCCTGCTAGTGTTAGCCCGGCAGGGCACAGGAATCTCAGAAGCCAAATGAGTTCAGGGATTTCCGAGCAGTGTGGGTGCAATCCTATTAATTGCATCCATACTGCTTAGAAGCCCCCAAACTCTCAGGCTTGCACCCTTAGTCACTTCTCCATAAAACTGAGAAAATCCTGAGACAAATATAGCTGTCTATGTCCCTGATTTATAAAGTCATGCCATATTTAAAAAAAGAAATCAGATATTTTTATACATCAATGTTGCTGAAGTGCCCTTTTTTAACAAACAAAACAGCCAGCCATGTGTTCGACAGCATGCGTACATTTGAAAAATACGCATGAAAAAATGCATATTTTTGAAAAATGTGCACATACACACTTTAATCAGTGAATGCGTACATTTCAAAGATGTGCACACATGTGGGGTGCATTTGAAAAGTACACACAGAAATATTTACAGATTTTCATACAACCCCCCCACCCAAAGCTTGGAATATGATACGGACTTCAGTTGGAACAAAGCTTTGAGATGGAATTCAGAGAACTTCAGCAACCTCAAGTTTTGCTCATTCGCACATACCTGGTTGCACTACAATTCCCATAACCCCCCAGCTAACTGGTTGGACACTTATGGGAGTTGTAGTAACACATATCTGGAGGGTGCCAGGTTGGGGAAGGCTGGGCTTTATTCACAGAACCCAAACCCATCATTTGGAGGTTCATCGGAATTTATCCTTGGGGTCTGAACTTAAACTAAATCTTCAAATTAAATACTGATGAGCATGACCTAACCCAACTATTTTTTTAATGGTTTGACTTACCTGCTCATAAATTTCATGAGTGGGGGTTATTATGATGCTTACAAAATTTAGACAAGAAGTAGAAATCTTGAACAGGAATCTCACACGGATTACACTTGGGTGGGTGAGAACATGCTTATTATAGTGGAATTTTGAACAAGTGTGAGTCAACTTTTGGAACATCTGGGAAAAGTTAAGCTGTTTCATGTTTCTCGTAGAAAATATTTTCTTATTTTGTTTCTGTTAAGTTTTTGTTTTGTTTTTTACAAAAGTTTCTGTTTCTGTTAACCAAAGACAATTCAGACTTTTATAGCAATACTCAGCAGATTTTAAATCTGGGCTGCAGGGCCCTGTAAAATTGGAACGACTCTGCTATTTGAAGTGGTAGATCAAAATTCTTCTTCAAGTGGCTTTAATAAAAAGTATTGTAATCAACAATTTTATTTCCTTACAAATAAATCCAGGAAATCCTGTGTTTGGATAGTGGAAGAGTTAGCCTCTAGGAAACAAGTCTCTCCGTTCAAACTGTGTCGGTATATGAGTGTGTCTGTGTTTCCAAAATAGCAAATTAAAATAAGTGCCTTTTCCTTACTGGCTGATTTATAAAACAAACTTTTAAAAAATGAACTTGACATTCAAGTTTCTAGGCATTCATGTCTAGAATCTTGCAGTGATGCAGTGGAGCCAAGTCTCACATGGATGCAGGGGCATTGATGTCACCTGCCAGCTGCCTCAGATTTCCCTCTTTCCTCTGAGTTTAGCTGCGCTCCTCACAGTAGCTGGGGGTGGATGAGATTAATTCCCCCAGCTGCAAGATTCCCTGTTATAATGCAAAGTATTCTGAGGTGGCTTGGTCCGAACAGGCAATTAAGACCCATTAGCTTTACAATACACCTGCTGTTGCTGGAGAGGAAGGTTTGTTGATATGGAGTGTGGCCGGTGTGACTGTCATGCTTGCATGTAAAAACCCACCATGTCCCTCTGTTTTAAGAAGGATGGGTTTCTCCTTTTAACACGTTTGCATTGGCACGCCTAGCGTAAGGGGAGCCAAACTCAGGGGAAATAAAGCTCTGCAGCCCTCTTCTAATGCCACAGCTTCCTAACCTACTGAAGAGAGAGAATGAGGCCCCTTCCAGGGTTGGGGCCAGGTTTCACAGAGCCCTGGTAAGGTGCCCTCCAGACCCCCCCCCCCACCACCACTCTAGTAGGCTACCCTGGTAAGCATTCGAAGTGGCAGAGTACAACAGCGAGGGCTGGGATCTGTTTTTCTTTCCTGGGTTATGGAGAGGCCCAGAGGCAATGTGGGGAAATGAAAATGGTGGACAGCCAAAGCCTCACCCGGTGCTTCACTTTGCAGCCAAGTGAGTGCCACCAGCCCACCAGTAAAAAAATATGGGGGGAGCAAAAGAAAAGAGATGACGGTGAATGGCAACAGCCACATGGACCAGGGCATTTGTCCTATCATGCTGGCAGCTGATGCTGGGTTTGGCCCATTTCCACATTTATGTTGGGGTAGCAAAGGCTCTCAGTGATTCATACCACCTCATTGTCACGTCAGCAGCAGAACAGTACAGAACAGTGTTCCTTTCTGGCCCCCATACCTGAAGCCATGCTTAAAAACTGCCACTCATATGCTCTAAATAGGCCTAAAAGGAAACAGTTATGCCCATAGTTAATCACACCCCTTTTATTTTGGGTGTCGTAGCCACAATATTCTTTTTGCTTATCTGGCTGTAATTATGCTATGGTCCAATGCTGGGGGTTAATTTTAAAGGGAGGGTTGCTTCACGTGCGATGCAAAGAGAGGCAACTGTGCTTCCTTGATTTCTGTCAGTGAAATGTGGCCTGGAATACACCTATCCCTCACCTGTGGCGGGGCATCACAGAAGAACATCAGTTGTATGGGCACTACAATCTTTATTGTAGTGAATAGAGGCATGCCCTCTGATGGAGTGGGGAGGGAGGTCTTTCACTTCTGGTGGACTTCCCTCTGTGGAAATGTGCCCCAGAAAATAATCAGAATACACTGCCACTATTCAAGCTGATTTTTGTTTGCAAAATACTAGGCTGTCTGACTAGTATCCCTCACACTTAATCCCAGCTTTAGACAAATAAGAGCCTTTCTAAACAAGGCATTTATTGTGCATTCATGATTCCTCACTCATGGTAGTTTATGGGTGCATTACATCATCCTCCAGGGCCTCTCCCTTGCTTTGCAACCATTGTAGCATCTTTTTTTTTCTAGTGAGGAAAGTCTGGTATTCCTGTGAACGGCAGTATGAAACCCTGGTGTATTTATGGGATTCTGCTATACCACACCGCCACCTAGTGGTTATGTAATGGAATGTATAGAAAGGCAGAAAAAGAAAACTTGTAAAGGAGACTATCTTAATTCCACAAAGAATCCAGAAGCAGAAGGTTCGGTGAAGTGGCTGGTTAAAAGCCTCATGTAAAAAAGGCCGAAAAAGAAAGGAATTGTAATATTACTTCCCCAAAACCTGGAGGATGTAAAGGGCTACAGAAATATTCTGTAGCTTAATAACCACACAGTCTAGCGCATGGGGAAGATTTTAGCAAGAAATTCCAAAGAAATGCCCTTTTTAATCCATTTTGGGCAACTGTCAAAATATATACCGAAAGTTTATTTGGGAAAATATTTTTGTTTTTGTTTTGATTCACTGGGGTCGGGGCAGGGGGGAAGCAAAGAGAAAGGAAGGCAACAAAATCTCCCTCAGTGTTTCGAATAAAATACGAAATCAGTCTAACTTTGCTAGTTACATCTTACCTGTTTGAGTAATATCTTGGGTTTCAGAGCATGTGCAGAGTTCTTTGCAGAAAAGATGATCTGAGTGTTAGCTTCTTGCATAGCAACCTTGGTCACTTGGTTCACATGGTTCCAAAAGGAGACAGAGGACAGGGACGATACCCTACGTGTCTATGGGAATTTGAAACAGGTGAAGCTAGTCTCCTTCTTGAGTGGAGTATGGTTTGGACAAATGTGAAATAAGCTCCGTCTCTGATATAAGTGATCAAGGTAGTTCCTCAGAAATTAATTAGAAGACTGGTTCTACCTTCCTCATGGGGTTGGACTTCTATTGCAAAATAATAATAATAATAATAATAATAATAATAATAATAATAATAATAATAATAATAATAATTTAATTCTTACCCTCCTCTCCATTTTGATCAAGGTGGGGAGCGACAATAAACGAAAAAATACATATAACTAAATTAAAACATAATATACATTGTTAAAAACTTCCTAAAAAACTTTCTAAAAACATCTTAAAATTCCACTGGATAGGCCAGTCTGGGAGCAGCAGAAGAGAAGATCCTCTGGGTAACAGTGGTTAATCTAGTTTTTGTAGCTGAAGTAGATTTTTCCCGGCGGACTTGAGTGTGTGGGGCAGATTGTATGGGAGAAGGTGAACCCGCAGGTAGCCTGGACCAAAACCATGTAGGGCTTTAAAGTTGATAACCAATACTTTATACTTTGCTCGGAAAGAGTTAAGTCGACTGTTGTGAAAAAGAGGCCAAACTGGGCCTCTTATCCAAGTGGCTTGGATAAAGGATATTGATTTATGCAGGGGGTTCTTAGTAGGGATCCAGAATCCCAGGCACTCTATAGTTCTGATGGTCTCTATCAGTATACAAGAATTTGCTACACATCCTCAGTGAAGAACCCACGCAGTGCTGATGCAGATCAAAGGATACAAGATCTGATCCAGCTAAATGCTCATTCGCAAAAAAAATAAATTAATGAAAAGTTTTGCACCAGATGTAAAGTTCTGGAGTAAAAAGACTGTCAATTCCTACATTTGACTGCTCATTTGCAAAAAATAAATAAATGTTTTATACCAAATCATGTAGCTCTGGGGTAAAAAGAAAGTCGATCCCTACATTGTACCTCAAAGTTACACTGTAATTAGGTGCGTCTATCCTTGTGCTACCTAATGTCTAGTTCGGTTATTTTGCAGGCAAATACAGAGAAGCCTTCCTTAAACAGATCGGAGCAGGCAGGACGAAATGCTCTTCTGTCGGATATTTCCAAAGGAAAAAGGCTTAGAAAGGCTGTTACCAATGACAGAAGTGCGCCAGTCATTGACAGTAAGCATGTTTATTGTTTAATAAGTTATCAACATGGATCGAGGGTTCTTCCAGACGACATCATCACCCTGTCACCTTTTATGACATCATCGCCCTGCCTCATTCCCAGAAATTTATGGGGGTCCAGGACACATGAGTCTTCCACTCATAACCTTCCAGTGTTTTCCTGCCACTTCTTCAGTCTTTCTTTCTTGCGGTGAAAAAGATGGAATAGCTGCACAGTGCCTTTGGGTTGTAAATGCTAGGTCCCCTCCATCTGGAAGCATGCCTAAACTGAAGAACTCCTATGTAACTAACTGGACTGCCTGGACTTGGGAAATTAGTTGCTTTGCTGAACACACACATTTAAAGACTCCAATCATCGTGGTGGTTTATCCTAGACCAAGCTGCTATCTGTAGCCTGAATGGTCATGATTTCATTTAATTTGTACAGTTGCTTACTTAAATATATGAAGTGTTTATATTAATGGATGTATTTGAAAGAATAGTGTCAAATCCTTTCCCCCCTTCTTACTTTTGTTAATGGTGTGGTAAATGCTTACTTATGAAATTGGATACGCTTTTAAGTCATTTTTTTAAAAAAATCAGTTTTGCTTTTGTTATATTTGCAAATGATTATTAAAAATGATTTAATTTAAGGCAGGTACAAACAACCTGCAAATTCTGTTGTGTTTTAAATGTTAACTGGTTTTTAGGTTTTTAAATTTTATATATTGATTTTTAATGTTCAGTCTTTTTAATCTAATCTTGTTTATCTTTGTAAACCGCCCAGAGAGCTTCGGCTATGGGGTGGTATAACTACATAATTTATTAATTATTTATTAATAAATAATAAATTATTTATCAATAAATAATTTATTAATAAATAAATAACTAAATAAATTTAAGAATGGTGGTTAAAACTTTTTCTTCCCTGTGTTTGCAGAACCTAAAGGATCAGGTGGTGGAGGTAGTGGTAGTGGCTTCACAAGCGGCGGTGGCGGCGGCAGTGGCGGCAGCAATAGCTATGGCGGAGGTGGACCTCCTGGTTTGGGAGGCCTGTTCCAAGCAGGGATGCCCAAACTTAGATCTACAAACAGGGATAATGGTAAGGCAGATGTGTTTTGTCAAGATGTGTTTTTGTTAGTGGACAATACATTGCACTCGGTAGCATCCTTACTGCCCTACAAACTAAGGGCGCAGTCCTATGCAGGTTAGACAGAAAGAAGTCCTACAGTTTCCATCATTCTCAAGCTGGGGTCCCTTTCCTCCAACCACTTAAGTCTGTTTATTTTATCTGTTTATCAAATTTGCATCCTACCCTTCCATTGTGGAGTTCAGGATGCTAGATATGAGATTATTCCTTCCCCCCCCCCCACAACAATCCTGCATGGTAGGTTAGGCTGGCTTGTCCAAGGCCACCAGTAAGCTGCTATTATTATTGTTGTTGTTGTTGTTGTTGTTATTATTATTATTATTATTATTATTATTATTATTATTATATTTATTTGTATCCCGCCTTTTGCCCAATGCTGGGCCTCAAGGCGGCCTTACAAAGTTTAAAATATACATTGTGGGGGGGAACAAAACCATAAATATTTAAAATACACAACAAAATTATAAGACATTAACATAGATGGAGGGCCACATTATTCTCCAAAGGCCTGCTGGAACAAAAAAGTTTTAGCCTGCTTCCGAAAGCCCATCAAGGAGGGAGCCAGCCTAGCTTCCCCGGGAAGAGAGTTCCAGAGCACCGGAGCAGCCACCGAGAAGGCCCTCTCCCATGTTCCCACCAAGTGTGCCTGTGAAGAAGGTGGGACTGAAAGAAGGGCTTCTCCAGAAGATCTCAAAGCACGGGCAGGCTCATAAGGGAGAATACGTTCTTTCAAAACTATAAGCTACGTTCTTTTTTAAGCTATATGGCCGGACAAAGATTTCTACTCTTCCTAGGCCTTAAAATCCCGCACTCTAAGCACCTCACCAGATTGCTTCTCCAGGCTTTTCTTAGGGTCAAACTAGATGTTGTGTTAATTGCATAGTATGTAGCTGAGGATCGTATTTTTAATTATTAATCTAAAGTGTTCCCAACCCTGATTCGGTTCAGGACTACCAAATACTAGGAGGGGAGGCTTAACCTTTCCCACCACCATTTGATTCTCACCACCACCCACCCGCTCACTCAGGAGGATAAAAGGAACAAAAAGTTCTACATTGGCATCAATCAAGTTTTTTTTTCTAATTTCAGGCAACAAATAGTTTAATCCCTCCACCACACCCCTGACAGTACGAAATAGCCCTGATCTGAATTCAGGCCCTGTGCACTTACTTTAAAGTATTATTTTGTTTTTGAAGACATTTACATACCACTCTTCATTAAAAATAAATAAATACCCAGAGCATTTTACAATACAACTTGAAATTCAAAACAACAATGGTGAAAATATACAATAAGAACAGAGTGGAAAGGTTTCTAAAAGGCATAATAATACTCATTCTGGCTCTCATTTATGAGCCAGCAAATAGGCTAGGCAGAGAATCTAAGGCAGGGCAGAGTGGTTACCTTCTTTATTATAGACTTCTACCGTAAGGCCTTGAATGTAGTGGTGCTGTTAAAATACATAAGGTGATCCTTCAGACTGTGTCTTTCAGAGCTGGTATTATCTGTTGTGTCACAGGCTATTTATGGATCTCCTCTTAATCTCATGCCATTTAACGTGCCGGAAGAGTTTCTCTGTGAGGCTGCCTCTTCTAAAGAAATTCTAGTAATAGACAGGAAATAAATTATTTCATGCTTCTCTCCCTCCTAAATTGTATTGAATTTTGAGCTGGTTTTGCAGGGCTCTTAATCAGAGAGAAAATAGACAAGAGATGATCTAGTATTTGCTGAAATGAAAATAATGGGGGAGCTAACATGAAGAACTAAGTGGTACATGCCTTGCATGTCCACCGAAAACTCCCTATGGGTGATGCTTTGTGGGTTTTCTAAAGAGCCTTTGAGTGTAAATGCTCAGATTGACATCAATGTTCATACATTTTCGCAACCATCTGCAATAGCTCTAAACTGATTACAAATAGTCTTTACTGTTACTCTTTCCCTCCTCCTCTCTTCTTGTATAACCCACTGATTTCTTTGCATCCTCAGATTCTGCAGGAGGCAGGGCTCCGGTATTCCCACCGGGAGGACGAGCGACATCTGCAAAGCCCTTTTCCTCCTCGGGTGGCGTAGGCCGATTTCAAGTCCCTTCTCTTGGGCAAAGAACTGCAGCTCCAGAACCTCCAAGAAGCCGGATGCCTCCCCCAAGGCCTGACACTGGTTCCAAGGCTGACACAGGCGCACCTCCTGTGCCAAATACTCCGAGGCCTGTCCCATCAAGTCTGTACAACAGAGGAGCTCCGCCTGTGCCAGGAACAAACAGACAGGCCAGCTTAGGGCTCACACCTTCACCTTTCCCAGGAAACAGAAATCTAGCGTTTGGAGGATCCATTCGCCAGCCATCACCTGGTAGTCCTTCTTCTCCTTTCTCAAACAGGCCTCCTCTTCCCCCTGCACCAGGCAGGACAACAGACGATAAACCGCCTCCGCCACCACCTCCGACAGGAAACAGGCCACCCCTCAGTAGGGAATCTTCCCTGCCACCTCCTCCACCTCAAAACAACAAGCCTCCAATTCCTTCTATGTCTCGGCCTTCCTTTGGGTCTCCAGTTCCTCCTCCCCCTCCGCCGAGTAGGCCGGGCCCACCTCCAGTTCCACCAACACCTGGCGGAAATGATGAAATGCCACGGCTTCCTCAAAGGAATATTTCACTAGCAAGTCCATCTCCACCAGGTTTGCCTGGCTCTGGTCGCTCTGGACCTCTTCCGCCCCCACCAGGTGAGAGGCCACCACCTCCTGTAAGAGACCCGCCCAGCAGATCAGGTAAGGCTCCCTGTGTTCTGCCCGTGAAAATACAAATTAACTGAATACCTTGAGATGTTACAATATAATAACATAATGCTCTGAAGTCTTGGCCCCACCCCAAGTCTATAACCTACAAATCCCTGAAACCAAGTAGCCTTGTTGCCACCGTCACATGGGCATCTGTTTTGAGGTCTAAGTAGTAACCATTGGTACTGCCTTCCCATACCTGGTGCCCTCTGGATATTTTTGAATTCAACTCCCATGAGCTCTAGCTGCCTGGCCAGTGGTTGGGGATGCTGGGAGTTATCGTCCAAAACATCAGGAGGGCACCAGGTTGGAACAGACTGATGTAGTCCATTCTATGGAGAATTAGTTAGCTCTGAGAGATCCAGTGTAGATGGCTTTCCATAGAGCTGCCTGATCCTAGGAAAGGGCTGCTTCCCTAGTGGAGGAGGGTGCAGAACTCTCTTTACTGTAGTGTAGGAGAGAAGTGGAGAGGCGAGCGAGAGAGCGCTTCTCTACGTTTAAAAAAAATGTGTTGCCTTACCGTGGCGATCTGCATCCACCTTCTTTCTGGGATGTGATCAGCACCATTACACGGGCAGCCATGTGGTTTGAAATTGAATACTTCCTCTCTCTGCTTGTTCCATGTGCTCCATTTGCTTTAATGAGACAATGCCATGCTGAGATTACACACTGGGAGATGGTGCAATTTCCCGGATATTCCCGCATTATCTCTGGTTTTTCCAAACCCACAATTTCCAGGGGTTAGCACGGGAGGAGATCTGGAGGTTGATGTTGTCGTGTAATGAACCCGCAAATGTCTGGGAGTGGCCAATTGCGAGCCTGCTATGAATCGCTTGTTTAAAGAAGCTCAGAGAGAGATAATGGTTAATAACCTTCTCTCTGCTTGTAAAACAAATCTCATATTGTGCTCCCTCTGTGTATGATGCTGGCCCTGTTCAGGCAACTCGCTAAACCGTGGTGGTTAAGCATTTTGAGCTAAACATTGTGGCTTAGTGTGTCATGTGAACCATTCCTAACCATGATGACTACATAACTACGGTTTAAACACACTCACTAACCACTTGCTGCAAAAGGGTTAGCAGCCTAACCATGGCGTCCCGTGGTTTGTCCTAGCAACAAGGTGAGCAGCTTCTTTTAAAATAAGAAAGGGCAATGGGGCTCAGTTTGGAAATTCAAGGATGGCGTGCGCTCTGCTAAAAATACAATAACGGCTTGTTTCTTGATTCTTTTACATTCAGGACCACTTCCACCCCCACCACCCCCAATAAACAGAAATGGTAGCACTTCACGAGCATTGCCAGCTACTCCACAGCTTCCTTTCAGACCGGCATTTGATAATAAACACAGAGCTGGACCAGTGCCTCCACCTCCTCCGGACAGACCAGGTTCTGGAGCACCACCGCCACCTCCGCCGCCACCAGCTGCCATCCGAAATGGCTTCCAGGATTCTTCATGTGACGGTAAGTGACTGTAGCCCTTTTTCAGGGCATGGAGAAAAAGAACTGGGATTGTGTGTTCCCACCTCCATTCATTCAGTATAATGCCCGCTAGAGTCTTTGTGTATACAACTGTACATATCAGGGGTTCTCTCTTTCTCTGGAGTTCCTTCCAGAGTGGGAGAGAGCTATCCCAATTTCATAGCAAAAGACCTCTGTACATACAGATGTATGTGTGAGGACTTGGGGGGGGGGACTTGACGATGTTGCTTTGTCGCTCGTTTCCTCAAAACTCCACAGCATCACAGCTGCAGAGTAGGAGCGGCAAATCTCCATAGCAGGAGGGAAGTGCGGGCTTCCTAGGCAGCGCCAGCAGCCATTCATCTCATTGAGCCTGCCCTCTGGCCGGGCTTCCCGCATGTCCCCCGTCCTACTCTGGGCCTCAATCTACTCCTGGAACATCCCCAGCCTTAATCCAAAGCGAGGTCACCACTGACAGACAGAGCAAAAGTTGACTCCTTTTCCTTGTATGTCATGTCTTTATTAGATTGTAAGCCTGAGGGCAGGGACTGTCTTTTTTGCTAAGTGTAAGCCGCTCCGAGAGCCTTTTTTGGCTGAGGAGCGGGGTATAAGTATGATAAATAAATAAATAAATAAATAAAATAAATATAGGCAAACCCTTGCAATCCTGTTCTATAACCACAAATAGCTCCCCATTCAGGTTTTGTCCATACAGCGCTAGTTACTTTCAAATCCTGGTTCTAGTCCCCACTTAGCCATGGAAACCCACTGGGTGATTTTGGGCCAGTCACACACTCTCAGCCCAACCCACCTCACAGGGTTATTCTTGTGAGGATAAAATGGAGAGGAGGAGGAGGAAAATTATGTACACTGCCTTGGGTTCCTTGGAGGAAAAAAGATGGGATATAAATGCAATAAAAAATAAATATAGACAACAAGTGAGGGTAACCAGTTTAAGCTTTTTTAAAAGTGAGGTTTATTACACCTTCTTTCAAAAAGTATTGAAATATTCTCTAAATCAAGTGCTGCTTAATGTTTCCATGCAAACTTTTTAGAATTTGTTTACAAAATGGAGCTAGTTTTTACAATTTGCTGAGCGTGTAAATACGAAAGATGAAGGAAACAGGTTATTGCGCTAGTTCAAAACCGTAGGCCATTTATCTTGTTCTTAGTATTTTATTCATCAACCACTTACGTTTTACTAGGTGTTATGCAAATGTAAAGATTTTAAGAGAGGCTTGAAATCAATTTATTTATTTATTATTGCATTTATATCCTGCCTTTTTTACTCCAAGTAACCCAATGCAGCATACATAATCCTCCTCCTCTCCATGTTATCCTCACAGCAACAACCCTGTGAGGTAGGTTGGGCTAAGAGCCTGTGACTGGCCCAAAGTCACCCAGTGACCTTCCATGGCTGACTGGGGACTAGAACCCGGATCTCCCAACTCCTAGTTAAACACTTTAGGCACTACACTACACTGTAGTGCATTGTTGCTCCGACGATGTTACTGTGGCATTTTAGGCTGATACGCTATCACTAGTGTTTTTGTTCAGATCCATGAACAATGCCTTTATTGTGGGGTGGGTGAGGTTAGTGAGGACAGCAAGAGGAGATGGTGGGAAATTAGCAGTTCCTTCATTTAGACTGCAAAGTAATGGTGATGTATTTCCTAATGGAAATACATAAGAGCAACACACTTCCTGTGCACTGTAGAAGAAAAAGAGACACTCCCAAGCTGAGGAAGTTCTTAATTGTCTACTTTAAAATATAACCAACACCGCCATGTTTCTGCAGAAGTAAGCTCAGCCATGTTCAACAGGGCTTACTGCCAAGCAGGTGTGCATAGGTTTGGTTTGCAAAATTCAGAGGGGGTGTTCAGATGCTCACGTTGGGTAAAAGACCACACCCACCCACACATGCAACCATCATTTGTATAATTCCCTGCAATGCAGTGCAGGTTGGCATATTGTCCGAACCCAGCATGCGGAGCATGGGAGTGGCTTTGTACCAGCCCACAACCTCTACTGCAAGGTTTGGGTTGTAGGGTGGCTACGAAGCCACTTTTACTGCTCCCTGCTCTGGGTTCGGGCAACACATCAACCTGTGCAGTATCGTAGGGAATTATGCAAATGACATTCACGTGTGGGGGGGATGGGGGGAGAATCCACAATGGCTTCTTTTACTGAGGCGATCATCCGAACCCAGTCAGAATCTGTTTGATAATATAAGACTAAACTAGGAGCATTCCCTAAATGAGAAGCAGGCAAGCTTTGGGGGCTGTGGGTACATTTGACGAGAAATTGTCCTGGGCACCACCACAAAATGGCTGCAGAGGGAGGCCTGGAAAAGGACAACTAACCTGCCCAAAAGACTGAGTACAAGGCAGAGGTTGGGCTCTGCGCCCCAACGCACTAAACCAGTGGTTCCCAATTGGGGGTCCATGGCACCAGTCACATCTTACCTCTGCAAGGTCCGCATTTTAATAAAAGAAAATACGACGTCTCCCACGCTCCGTTTGCTTCGATGGTGACATCATACGCAAAAGCAGTAAACACAGTAAATGGAGCAGCTACTGCACATCCTAGGCGAGCTCCCCCCACCCACCCCCGGACTTCAGCTAAATATGGCTTTGCCACGCCTCCAGGCCTGCCAACAGTAGCTAATCTCTCAGTAGCTCTCTCCCGCTTTTTCTATGTCAATTTCCCCCGCTGTTTTCCGCCCTCTCTAGGAGGTTTATCACACGTACCTGCTTCCCTTGGATTATCCCCATAGCACTAAGCTTTCGCCGCTGTTGTTGTTTTGCTACCCGGCAACAGCAATCCTTTGCATACCAGGAAGTGAGTTGAAGGGTGGAAATGTAAAAAAAATCATAAAAAATCAACGAATGACCCAATTAAATTCAAATTTGGTATGCTTAAAGGTCTCCCTAATATCTAGTAATGTGCCAGTTTTGGTGCCTTTATCTGTAAAGTGTACACAGATGTAAGCATTTCTTTAAAATCTTCCTCCTGCGCCCGGCGGCGGCTCAGAAGATACAGCTTGGAAGTACGGGCTAAATATGGCGAATCGTTTGGCTTAGTAAAATTAAATTCGTCTTTATATTCCTAACTAAATCATTGTCATTTTTGCGTGGTAATATTACAAATATCACAAATTTTTATGGTCTGTTTTTTAGTATACCTAAAATGCTTTGCTTATTAGGAGCTACCCCTTATTTTCGTCAAAAAATTCCTTCGCACAGTTAACTACCATAGAGATAACAAAATTTTCAAAAGCAGGGGGTCCATGGCTTGGCATTTGAAAAAAAAGGGGTCTGCAGTACTTAGCTAATTGGGAACCACTGCACTAAACAATTCCTTTGAATCTTGGTTTTCAGCACCAACAGAAACCCATTTCACAGCACCCCAGCTGCTAGTAAAAAAATCAGATAATTTAAAAGTGGGGGAGGGCACCTTGGTAGGTATCAAAAACGGTGCGCTCCGGTACTACATTACCTACTCCAAAATCACAGAAGTAGTTTTTTATTAACAACGCAAATGCTAACAGAATTTCCCTGAGTGAATGTGTTAGTGGGATTTGGTATTAATGTTGCATGACCTATTTTTAAATTGATGTGGCACAAAAGTCTACAAAGGTTGTTGTTGTATGTTACCTAGATGAATGGGAAAGCAGATTTTCCTTCCATCCTCTGTCCGACTTGCCACCTCCAGAGCCATACGTGCCCATGAACAAAAGCTACCCCAGTAAACTGGCAAGGAACGACATCAGAAGTAAGTATTTTCTGTGAGGTATGCTTGATAACAGTACATTCTGTAAGTGATCACTTTATAGAATTATGGAATAGTAGAGTTGGAAGGGGCCTATAAGACCATCGAGTCCAATCCCCTTCTCAATGCAGGAATCTACCTTAAAGCATCCCTGTCCAGCTGCCACATTTTGCCACATTTTTCAAGGTGTCTTTACATTAAGGGGAAATCACGTTACTTACCCGGGGCGTTTGTGCTTCCTGCTTTTTGGGTGATTGTCATGGGCTGTATTACACGGATGGAGAGGGGCGACCATGTGGTTTGAATTGAATATTTCCCCTCTAAGCATGCTCAGTTTCCTTCAATTGAGACAGTCCCATCCAGTGGCAGAAGATCCCACCCGTTTTTCAGATAAAACTACTTTAAAAGCAGTTATTTTCATGACAGAATTTTGAATCGATGCGGGTGGCATCTTGGTTGTTCACAACGTTTAAAACACCCACAAACTTTCGTGAGTGGCTAATCACCAGCAGGCAATAAATCGCTTGTTTAGAGGAGCCCTCAGTCAGCTCTTGGTGTTATAAATGAGCTGGTATGCGTGGTTGTTTGTTTGCTTGTTTTTAATCTCACAGAGCCTGAATATGCAATCTGAGTTCACGCTGGAATTTTGAGTTGATTCAGTTGAGGTGAAATATACAGGATAAAGCTTACACAGTGGCCCCGTTCAGAAGACACCTTAAACCATGGCTTTAACCACAGTGGTTAAGCCAGAATGCCAGGTTGTATTCAGAAGACACCTTAAACCATGGTTTTAACCATGGTGACTAAGGCAAAAAGCCTTATTCACTGTGGTTAAAGCCATGGTTTAAGGTGTCTTCTGAACCCAACCCGGCTTTCTGGCTTAACGACCGTGGTTAAAGCCATGGTTTAAGGTGTCTTTTGAACGGGGCCGCTGATATTTTTGGTTATGTGAATGTGCTAACAATTCCACAAAAAAACATGTCCTGCTGCTTGGTTCAATCCATTTCTTTGATTTATGCAAAATGTTAAAAAATGTTAAATTAAAAAAAAATCCTTGTGGTAGTTCACCCTTGTAAATGAGCCCACAGAAGTTACTAGCTTGCTGGGGGCTGGCAGAGGAGGGTTGGAGAGCTGCATTTCTATGCTAGGTGCAGAGGAGGGGGCTTTCCTCCCCCAGCAACCCACTTGATTTCTCTTCTGGGTGCAGAGGAGGGTCAGTGCACTCCATCCCTCCACTGCCAGGTTGCCTGCATGGAGTTCATGATCGCCTAGGGCTACCTGGCTAGTGCTTAAATACAAGGCTGTGGTAGTTTCTCCAACAGAAAGCATATGTAAAGGGTGGTCAGAATCCACCTGGGGGAGGGAAATGGCAGGCAGAACATTGCCTTCAAATACAGTTTGGAAACTTCAGCTAGTACTGAACACAGCGACCCACCTGTTAACAGTATTGACATATATATGTTGTATTTGAAGCACCTTTGCTGACTGCCAATTCCTTTTGGGGGACCAAATTCAAAATTCTGGTCTTACTTTTTCCCCTTTCTCTTTTCCTTTCTTTATTTACAACATTGGTGTCTACCACTCCACATCTAAACAGATGCCAGCGTGGTCAACAACGAGATATAAAATGATACGAAGATTAAAAATAAAACAAAACACAATATTATTATTCTTTTTCAAAACATAGGGCTCATTAAACTGTGGCTGTTCAACCAAGGAAGGCTTCCTGGAAAATAGCTGAAAACAAGACAGTGTTGGCACTTGCCTGACCTCTAGTGGCAGGGAGTGCCATAGGAAGGGGGCCACCACACTGAAGTCTCTTTTCCAGGTGGACTCTAGTCAGGCCATAGGTCAATGTGGAACCACTGTGAGCTTACCCTCTGAATTGAGTTGGTGATCTTAAGGAATATTTTTTTCCATATGAGCCCTTCTCCAGGCAATTAAGATCTTCTGACAAGACCCTGTTTAGAATTTCATCCAGTGAAGACGCTACATTAGCCTCCGCTAGGAGCAGGGCCTGTTCTGTAGCAGCCCACTGTTATGGAACTGTCTACCAGGAGAGATTCATATAGCCTCCTTTCTGCTAACTTTTCAAAAACAAGCGAAAACTCCTTTTGTGTGGGCTTTGCTGCTGTTTGTTACTACTATTTTTTGTTCTTACCGTTGGGTTTAGAGGTTACAGAGAGGGAGAGGGAGTTTATTTTTATTTGTTAACCATTTTTAAAATGATGATATAAAATAAATACCTTTGCTGGAACCAAGAGTTCACTGTTTAAACACAGAAAAAAGTGAGAGTGGTAATCTGGGTAAAATTGGCTGCGTGAAATTATTGTTGAACAAAAATAATCTGAAAGTCAACAAGAATACTATTTGAAAGCTAGCTTGTGTAAGTCTTTTAGAACCTAGAATTTTAGTTTATACTTTGCAGAATGGAATCCTGCAATCTTTGATAAATATTATGTGTTTAAAGTTACACACAGGGAAAGGGCATACTTTGGATTAAGTTCACAGAACATTCATGTTGTAGTGTACTTTACATTTTCATTAAAATTAGAGCGGGAGAAGAAAGTAGTTCTGAGAGCTGAAAGTAATATGAGAAAAGTATAATTCCTTACCCATGCAGATGTTTGATTATTTTTTCTTTTCCCCCTATGACCTCTGGATGGATGGATGGATGGATATATATATATATATATATATATATATATATATATATATGAAAAGCCTGCAAATCCATTTGATATCTATATTTTCAAAAATGATAAATAAATAAAATAATCTTGTAGACATGTCAAAATACCATAGCTGTAAGCTTTTTGTATGTAGTCACATACAACTAAGACATAAAACATTTCAAGTAAATAATAGAAGCGTGTTAAAATTAGCAGCTTGGGCCATTTTAAATGGATAGCTTGAGCATGATCTTCAATAAATAAAAATGCTTCAAAGTATTAATGTAACCTTTTTCTTTGTTTTCCCTTTTAGGTGGATCTAGCCGCAGAGAAAGAGGCGCTCCACCACTTCCACCTATTCCGAGGTGAAGTGGGCTTCCGATCACTTTTGGGATGACTGCTGTTCTCAAACTTCTCTAGAACTTCTCTGTGTATTCAGTGTTGGCAGAAAGCGTTCTCTCCCACATTTGAACACAAACCCCACCCATGTACAGCTTTTCAGCTGGCAGAATCCAGATCAAATTAATTCTGATTTAATTCATTGAGATTGAAGTGGTTGCCTTAGATTTCCGTTTTAGCCTATGCATCTATTATTTCCAAGCTCTCATCTTATTCCCAATTTTTTAGAATTAAGTTCCAATTAAATCAATGGAACTTGCATCTGATAAGGTGCTTCAGGCTTGAGTGGGAGATATTAGTCATCCCTTGAAAGGCATATTCATACCTATCATACATGGAGTCCATTCCTGTCCATGGTGTTGTCATCAACATCAGTAAGAACAAGGTCATCAGTTTATGTTGTAGGTGCTTCCAGCTGCAATCACCCTGCCTCATTTGTGGAATTTTATTTGATCATTGTGATCTTCCACTTGTAACCCTCCTGCATTCTCCCACTGTTTCTCCTACCTCTTCTCTTATTGCAGAAAATCCCATTAAGGAAAAGAAAAATGGAATAGCTGCTCAATGGCTTCTGATTAGAAGGGCTAGGAGCCCTCTGTCTGGGAGCATGGGTGGTAACGTTTTACAGAGTTCAATTCTGAAACATAACTTCCTTGAGCGTATCTCCCATAGTAGAGATAACTTTCCACATTTCTGTGCAGGCTAAATATGGCTCATAGTGTGATCAGCAATCTCTCTGTGTGAGATTGCTGATCAAACTGGACGTGACCAGTTTAACTCTTGAAAAGCTATGCAACACAACAATTAATACATTCCGTTTCTGGAAAGTGGTGGGGATCATTGCATGACATTGTTATTCACTCAGACAATTTGCTAAATCTGCGAACATCACTGTTAGAGTTGGTATAACATTCCACAAGTCCACAGAAAATTCCTATGCCACAATTCAGGACAGGATGCACATGGAAGCAGGCTTCCAAGCAAGTAAATCTAGCAGAATGGAAGATCACTTGCACAACTAGATACTGTGTGCATAGTCGTCCCCACCCCCTATCCCAGAAGGTGGGACTGTGCAATAAAAGCCACTAAAATCCGTGCTGATAGGTATTTCCGGAGTGGAGCAGTGGACTGAATTCAGTCCCATCCTCCCACCCCACCCATTCTCTCTGTCAAACAGCTGGGTTGGGGGGGGTGTTATCTTTTTTAAAAAGAGCTCTGTGCATCACAGCCATGGCAGCATTTGGGGTGCCAGAACAGAACAGCACTAAAATGTCATTGTGGCCTTGGAGGTTAAACTTTCAATTTTGCTAATGGTCATGTTACTAGATTTTTCTCTCTGAGGAGAAAGGTGATCCACACAGTTCCTGGTTTATTTTGTGAAGTGGATTACTGTAAAGCTCCCTGCTTTGAACTACACAAAGGAAATATTCAAAAATGAGTCAAGGCACAATCCTATGCATGTTGAGAATGTCTCTGCATAAAAGGAAATTGCATTGCTTACCCAGGGCTTTGTGCTTCATGGTTCTTTGGCGCGATGGTTATGGGCTGCATTACATGGGTGGAAACGGGCAACCACATGTTGCTTCCCCTCTGTTCACTTCAATTGAGACAGCACCATCTATTGGTGGAAGATCCTGCTTTTTCAGGATATTAGCACATTAAAAGTAATTCTTTTTATAGCGGGATTTCTAGGGAATGCTGCAGGAGACATCTTGGTCATTGATGACATCGTGTAATGGACCTGGCCAATAGTGAGCGTGCAATAAATCACTCATTTAGAGGAGTCCTTTGATTGAAAAAAGTCCTACAGCTGGACTTTTTTCTGGCTAAACATGCATAGGATTGTGCCCTTAGTATATGCAAGCAGTAAGAGATGCTAATAATACTCTGGCTTTCTGCTAACATCTCTGCCCGGAGCTTCCATGTCTTTAGGGTACAATTGAACTGTTTTTGTTTTTAATTTTGTTTTAACCCTTTACACTTTTTTATTTTGGTCTTGGGTGTTCGAGACACCTTTCTTTTTCCCTTTCTGTGGCAGCTGTTAATCAAGTATCCAGATACAAGCAGGAAATGTCTGACGGCAGGACACATTCCATTGACCTGTTACAAGCTTTCACTTACTTTTCCATGTGCGTGTAAAACAGCTGAACAGCGTTTAAGTTCTGATCTCACTGCAAAATGTAATTACTTTCACGGGATTTTCTTCATCTGAAAAACTGTAAGAAAGGGCTTCTGGGTTTTTCTGTTGGATGTGGGGTGGATGATATTTTTGGCATCATGACAGTTGGTAAATGCATTTACCATTTTACAGCCAATTCACTTTACTCGCTGATATGGATATATGATGATACATAACAAGACACATGGGGAAACTATGGTTCTTGACTGGAACACACCGGATAAATAAAATGACTAACTATGGAAGAAAGCTCTGAAGATGGCTTTCAAGGATCTGCCCTGTATTAGTATGCGAATTGGAGGCCACAACATGACTTTTCTGGTGCTTTCATGATGGAAGGAAGAATTGGGAAGGTTGAAGAATCCAAATATGCAATATAACATTATCCAAAGTTGAATGGTTAAGGGACTGCTAGAACACGACCTCTTTAGAGATGCACATAAAAAAAGTAAGCATATCTGTGGGGAAACTCTGAAAAGGAAATCAGAAAATTCACAATGGTGCTTTGTGTGATTGGCTTTATCAGCCAAGATCGCACCTTGATTTTAGACTGTGTTGCATTCCCATTAATGATAAACAAAGCAAGACGGAGCTTGGTATGTAGAAAAGAAGAAAAATAGCTTTGCAATTTCAGGCTACTTATACATGTACGAAGCTTTTTAAAGGACTTTTTGTTTTGTTTTTTAAAAAAATGCTTTTGCTGGTTGGCTATGGGCCTTAGAGTACATTCCATGAGCTCACGCTTGTGTTGGAATCCTTACAGATTAATACGTTGAGGGATCCAAAGCTTTAACCCACACAGGTCTTGTTGTAAGATCAGAGCTCATTTGGGGGGGGGGGTTGCACAGACATCAGTATTGCGGCATGTTGCAACTGCTTTCAGAATCATACACTCTGCAATAATTATGGATTTCTCAGTGGGCTGTGCCTCTTTTCCTATGCACTTAACAGCCCTGACATATATGCAGTATTAATAGTTCCAGTTTCAGTCCAGTTAACCATTGTTTGTACGTGTGATGTTTTATAAAAACTCAACAGGCTGTAAAGGATTAAATTATGACTTACATGTTGTTGCTGCAACTGGAACATTTAAGCTTTCTGATAAACAAATGAAGTACAAAGTGTTATACTGTGGAGTTTTTAAAAACAAAATATCTGCAGAAGCTGTGCATTTAATTTATGACGTTTAAGAGCCCAATTCTGTTTTACAGTAGTCAAGTGAAGATGGCAGAAAAGAACTCTGAGTTCAGTGCAATTGGTGTTAGTGCTTCTATTGACTAGAGATTAACCAAGAAACTTGGGTATGCAATAAAGTCTTTGCTGTAGAAATGCTAGAGGTAGAGGTAAAAACACAATCTGATTTCTCAGTCAATGGCCCTCTCATAGCAGTATCCACTCATTCTTACCAATGGATTAGCCCTTAAGTGAGGGAAGTTATACGGTAATGTTCTCAAACTGGACAGTGAGGAATGACCAGCCAGGTGTAGGGAAAGGCAGTGGTGTAGTTGTACATTTGGAAGTGCAAGTTCTCATCATGACCACCCCCAAGGATAGTCCAAAGATGTAGGCAGCTGTTTTGATTCATATCAGTTCTAGCAGGTTACATATCCATCAGGGGCAGGCCTTTTGTAAAAAGAAGGGGTCTTAATTGCCCAGTCAAGACCAAAAGTCTTTATGTTACAAGAGGGATCATTTGCAAGAATATATTGTTGCTGGGAAAGCCCATTTTCCCATCTAGTGCAAGAATTGCAGCTAAGCTCAGAGATAAAAGACTGGGCCGTGTATTAGATGTCATTGTCCCTGCTAATTAGAAAGCCCCATAGTTTTGTCCCCCGGGGAGCCTTGGTTCTATTGCATCACTATTGAAAGGATAATGGAGGGACAGAATGTGCACAGTTAATACCTACCAGTATCTTATAAACAACTTCCATTTCTGTGGTATTCAGAAACTCTTGAGATTCTATTTTACTCTGTCAATTGACTGTGTCATTGGCAAATTAATTCCAGTGCAATATTATTTGAAATTCTAACCAAAGCCTTAGCATTTAAAATGTAATGTGGCCTTCAGAGAGTGAAGCAAAGAAACTAGAGCTTCTCTCTCTTCCTCAGAGGATAACATTTTAGCACTTTCTCTCATATAGGAATCATCCTCAAAGTGTATATGTAAAATTCTTCAAAGAAGAAAAGAAAATAGGACTTGTTTGGATTGTGTAAAGTATAACACTTTTTATTTCACCAGATATATTAAAAAATACAGCATTTTAAGTTTAATATATCATTGTATTTTAGATATATTAGAATTAGTATTTATTTGACTATGCACAATGATCAAATAGCAGAAAGCAAAACAGTTTCTTCCTCGTGGTGCCTTAGGCTGCAGTTCTATGTAAGCTCTATTGAACTCAATGGGACTTACTTTTGAGTTAGATGTGAATAGAATTGCACCATTAATACATTTTAACCCATTTTTAAAATGTCAAAATGACTGTTATCTATAAAAAAACCCAACAGATCTTAGATCTTATCCCTCTCCCCAAAATTTCAAAAATAAAATAATACTGTGTGAAATCTCTCGACTCATTTGCTATCTAATATCTGCTAATATCTGTCTAACATTTTGGTAGTACTTGGCAAACTGCAATTCTTAGCAAGATTATTGAGGCAATTTCTGTGGTTTATCAATGGAATTTGCAAATGAATGAATTTAGGACTGAGGTTTTGAAAAAGGCAAAAGTTTAAAAAACCCATGGATTGCATTTTATACGAGTGAATGAATCAAATGAATTTTCAATATGTAATGCATACCCCCTAATTTTGTAAGGTTGCACAGGTGTACAACATGCCCGTATTGTAAATAAGATTATTTTTATTTGACATTGCTTTGGATTATTAACATGGATATCTTAAAAGTGTCTATATAGTATCACTGTGACCTAAATTGTAAGAAACTAGATGGCAAATGAAAACATTCTATCCAAAGCACCAATAAAAATAAAATTGTCAGATGGAGCTGTGTTTGCATTTGTGGTATATAAAATGAATATGTAATGTGGGTTGATGACTCTTCTGTCTTAGAATTGTTTGGCCTGATCCTGCAGGGATGATTCACACACAGAAACATGCTTCCAGACTTAAAGTCCCCCATGAACAAAAGGCTGCTGTGTGGAACCACATCCCACATCTGACTACACATTGTGATGCCAGTCAATTGGAATGGTTATACTTTGATTTTAAGCACCCCAACCCCCACATATCATCACCTGCATTTCAGAAATATATTTCTTCATTTAAGATATTGGTTTTATATATTGAATCCATATAAAGATTGTTTTTGTTTTTACAACATCCTAGGTGCAATCTTAAAAACATCAGGCATGCCCAAATTTCACTAAAGTCAATGGGATTGAAGGGTTGCATCCAATCTTTGCCCAATGTAAAGTAGACCTATTGAAGTGAATGGGACTTAAATTAGACTAACATTGGATACAACCCTAAGTGCACAGTTAAAAACACTTGTTTGGCTGACTTCAATGGGACTTTACCATACCTATTTTTTTCTGGATTGTTCTGCAACCCTAAAATTAATGAACAAACTGCTATTGACTGGTGCATTGTAACTATGTAGATTTTAATTAAACCTGCAGGCTGGTTCCTACTTAAGTTTCCCCCCTAAAAATTACATATATCCTGAATAAACTCTCATTAGGAAAGGATGAAATTTGCTAGCTCAACACTAGATGGTGCTTCTTACTTAAACCTCAACATCAGAATCACTGACCAAAATATGATGTAAAGCACAGGTTAGATCTAAGACAATTGTAATTAAACCTGCAGGCTGGTTCCTACTTAACAGTTTCTTCTATGGGAAAGACCCCCCCCCCCTAAAAACTACATATATCCTGAATAAACTTTCATTGGGAAAGGATGGATTTTGCTAGCTCAACACTAGACGGTGCTTCTTAAACCTCAACATCAGAAACACTGACCAATATATCTATACTGAAAAGCACAGGTTAGATCCAAGACAATTTGGATCTTGAGGTGTGAAATCCAAATGGACAATCCCATTCATGGTTAACAATGCACTCAATTAATAGATGACAATTTGCTGGAGCAAAACATCTCCACCTGAGGCCACCTTACTGCCTAATGCTGGGGACAGCCTTGGATATATTTGGGGGTAGGTAGAAATGATCAATCATGTAAAAATAATGTAATTTATGTATGGATGCTAAATTGCAGATATTGGGCTCATAATGTTAACATTTGTAATGACTTCGAGAGCAAAAGACACCCTACAGCCAAACAAGTCTTAAGGACTAATCCTAACCTAGTGTGTTTGGCCTACATCTCCTATCAACCCCAGCCAGCAGTGCTAATGATTAGGGAAGATGGGAGGTGTCATGCAAACATCTGGAGAGCACCAGGTTGGAGGAAACTGGGCTAGCGTCCATTTCATCATATGTTTATATTTGGTCACTCTGCATTATAATCGCTAAAGATAGGTTTGAAGGAATTCCTCACCAGCCCAATCAGACAGATAGACTAGTGTTCCTTGCATCTCATATGACATATTTTATTATTCTTACCCGCTTTATTGTTTCCGTTGTTAGATTCTCACACCATTGATACATTTGTACATTGCTCTGAACTGTTAGATATTTTAGAACATTAAGCAGCAGAGAAAAGAAAAGTCAGGGATGGGGAGGCCCCACCCTCCTTAATTAGTAGTAACGCTTTAGATGATAGCCAGGTGGAAAAGAGATTCCTGGTGCACTGTCCTTCCATGCATTCCAAGAAGAGGAATTCTTGATAGTTCATACTGACAATATTCTTACAGTACCCCAATAAGCGAAAGAAAAAAACAGTCAGTTAAAAAAAGGTACCAGATTCCAGAAAATAAGAGGTTCCTGAACAAGGATAGTTAGAGTGTATGCCCTCAAATTCACCTCACCCATCCTCTTTCCATCTCTCCCAGCAGGTACAGAATAGAAAGAAAAGGCCGAATATGGAAGGGGTGGGGAATCAGGAAAGGGAAAATAGGATACAGGAGGAGAGAGGTAATGGGGAAGCGCAGCACTAGAGGAGCCCAGGTAACACAAAGGATGAGTTCCGACGAGCTAATCAACGATTGATTCCCATTTTGTTCCTATTACCCCTCCCCCCACTGATTAGCATGTCGCCGGAACTCAGCCAAAATCTTGCCAAACACCTCAACTGTAAGTGATGCGTTGTATCCAGTATTCATCTAACTTGCCCCATTCATTTCTGCTGGCCTACTCTAAGGAGGTCTAACATTGGCAACAACCAGGTGTAATAGCGCATTCAGTGGGACTTAAAGCTCCATCTGATGAGCGTTTTATTGCACGCTGGTTACTGGGCATTCACGAAGTTTGCCCAGGTCCCTCACATGAGGTTGTCTGCCTCTCATGTGCCTTCCATCCCTTCTGGCCTTCCTTGCGCGACAGAAAAACCCCTCATTAAGTCCCATGCTTTTTTAAACTCGTGCTCTCTCCTGCTGCGTGGACTTCCAGCTCCTTGTGTACTTCCTCTTTTGAAAAGCGAAAGTAACTGAGGAACGAAAACACCGGCTGAGAAGCGAGGTAGGGAGCGTGTTAACCCCCGGTGTGATGGAGCTTTTACTCCCAGGTAAGCAAATATATCACCTAATGCTCTTTCATGGGAGTAAGCCTCATTTGAGTAAGTAGGAGTGACTTCCGACTAAATATCCATAGGGCTGGTCTAGTATAACATAAAAGGGGAAGATGGCTGGAACAAAAGGAAGGCACGCTGTTGCTGCAGCGTGGCGGGAATCTCCAAAATTATCTGGGACTGCAGGAACTAGTTTGGGCCACTGCTTTTTCTGCGGCGGCTTCTCCAAGCAAGCGCAAGAGCGCCTTCCGCCGCCATCTTGAGTAAGCGCTTTGACTTCGACGCGGGGCGGGTTTTGCCGGGCAGTCCCGCCTCTGCGGTGAGCTCATACGCAGCCGGTTCAATCCCACGCGAGCTACTCCTGGGCAAGCGGTGGCGGCGGCGGCGGTACTGAGGGCCGGAGATGCCTGTCCTATTTGTCCTCCCGTTGCTGCAACCCCCGTAGTAGGGCAAGGGCAGGTAAACAAGGGAGAGGCGTTTCTTTCTCCCGGTTCCCCGCCCAGCTCTAGCACCGCTTTGTAGCGGGGAAGGCGCCTCGGGGTTCCCGTCGCCACGGCGTGTGTCTGGTTCGCCTTGGAAAGCAGGCAGGGCGGCAGCAGCTGTTACAGAGAAATGGGGGCTGAGAAAGCTGGGGCAGAAATATGCAACGGGGGCTCCAAAAGTGAAGCGACCCCAGAGGGAAGAAGCCAGGCGAAGAGGGGTCCCCTCTCATTGTGCCTGACTGAGCCATAATTTGGGACTCCTGGCTTGGGACGGTGACTTTCTATTTGTCAGGTGATGAACTCTGTCTGGAGCTCCCTCATACCTAATGGATATTGGGGGCATATGTGGGGTGTATGGCAGCCTCCCCCAACCCAGGTGGGTTTCAGGTCCCAACATACCCTAGGCAGCAAAATAGATGCTGGGAGCTGTAGTACAACACACCTGCAGGGCACCGGGGTTGGGGACGGCTGGTATATGGCTATGTGGGGATGACTGTGCCTTGATAAGGTGAACCCTTTCGTTTGTGCTGCGGGAGCGCCGGGTGACTTTCCTGTATGCTTTGCAGGAGCATTGGCTCTGTCCGTTTCTTTCCTTTTGGTTTAACCGTGAGCGACGACGTCGCTTTAGGTACAAATCCACTCAAAACTATCCTCCAATAAATTCCCCTCCTTTGTAAACGGGATCCTATTGGTTGTAGTGGGCCTTTCAAGGTGATGTAAGTGCATCTGATGCAGTTTGCCGCTGGCGAATTGGCGTGGGCAAAAGGTTCATTCTGTTTAAACAATAATCCCAGTTCCATTGTGTGGCTTTTGGGTTTGCATGTTCTGCCTTTTCATGTGCTGCAAGCCAGATAAGCGAAGTCAAGTGTTTGTTTTGAGTATCGATTACAAGATAAGTTCCCCTTTTTAAATCAGTTTATGTGCATAATCATGATGATAAGTATGGGGTCTTAAGGTAGCCTTTTCATGAAGTATTGCAGAACACATCACTGCTGGAGATTAGTTAGTTTTGATAAATTCTAGTAAAATGATAATATGCCCCTCCCCGGTGGGGCTTGCCTGTCGCTGGCATTGTTATCAGGACCTTTCTCTTCTCCCAGGCATTTAACAGCATTTAACAACATATGCTAAGTTTGTTTGCTTTTTAATGGACCCCAGAACTGTCATTGTTTAAAATGGATACTGTTTTACACTGTTGTTTTTATACTTTTGATGGTTTTAAATTTGTCTACTTTTTAATGTTCACTGTTTTAACTTTTGTGAACTGCCCAAAGAGCTTTGGCTATGGGGCGGTATATAAATTTAATAAATAAATAAATGGGAAAACTGCATACAAGAGAAAAGCATAAGTAAAGTCATTACTCTTGTTTGTATTTCTCCCATTTCCAGACACACATGCATCATCATTACCACTTTACTGGAACTTTCTAAAACTTGACTGGATAGCTCTACAAAAATGTCAATCCAGAGTGCTGTGAAAAAGGCAATTTCTGTGTTGGCCATCTGCTCATAGGGGCAAGATGAACCAACGGCCCCCATGGATTCCAGTGATGACATCAGTCTGAGAGCAGCAACATCAGCTGTTCATACTGCGCCTGCCCCATCTGTCTCTATTTCCAGTTTCCAGCCACACAGGCAAGGCTCAGGACAGGAGGACAGTCAATTGAACCTTTGTGTTTAATTGGTGGTGTGGGAACGCCTCCTCTTATGGCAAAGAGGTAGTAGCAAGCAGCCACAGAACCAGGCTCCTCTGTGCCAGAGTAGCTCCACTCAGAGTGCGCCAACAGCACCTCCTGCTGCACACGCCTGCCCCAACTATTTCGACTCTCCAGTTCTCCGCAACACGGGCGGAAGAGGTCCAGCCAGGGCAGGTCAGTAAATTAAACTTGGGATGGGGGTGGAGTGGGATTCCGTTGAGCTCAGTTGAAAGTGGCTGCAATGTAAATGGTAGAATGTGGACCTTGAAGGGGCTGTGAGGCTGGCTTTTTGGCAGGCGCAGCTAGGCAGCACCGAGGCCTGTTAAGCCTTTGGATTGGTAGTCTGCTGGAGCACTTGCCTCATAAAGTATCTCTCGCCAATTGTGACTGCGAAAATCACTGGCTTCCCATCCTGTTCTACCTGGCATGGGTCCCTGGCTGAGTGAACTCTTCCAGCCCACAGGTAACGTAAGGTGGGGGGAGAACACAGGACTATTAACCATCTGGGAAGTGGTAGTGGTGGGAAGTTGCTTGAAAGCACAATCACTGCCATTCCCAGAATCACAAGGGAAGATGTACTCCTTATGTACACTGGCTTTTTGTGGCTTAACTTCACCCCCCACCTGGTAAAAAAAATGCATCAGATTGGGCTGTTAATGTTGGTATGTGTAAACCCCTTAAAACCCCTATGTTTTCACCCACGAAGGCTTGGAAAGTGCTGAACTTTCAAATTTCATCCATACTTAGGGACATCCACAGAAGGGACAAAGAGGGGCAACTGATTCCCTGAGAGTGACTCATAGTGTCCAGATTCCCATGTTTCCTTCTTTTTTTTTCTTTTTTAAGCAAGTCTCTAGCCCTTGTAGAAACCAAGATATGAAGCAGAATGTGAAGCTGCTATTCACTTTGCTTAAAACCAGCTGGCTCCCACCTTTTAGTGTTTTTAGCTGATGCATGAATTCACAGGGATGGTTAACATACTCACTATCTGGGTATATTAACCCTTCTGGTGGGTTAAGCCTTTTTGAGGTCTGCCTTGATAGAAAGAAATTGGGAGTCTCATAAAAAAACAATTTAGGAATCCAGGAGTATCCTGTAGCTGGGTTTGGACAGTAGTGTGTCTCCCAAAAACAAAAGGTGGCAGCAAAGACAGAAGTCCATAATCTTTCTAACTCAGGTTTTTGTTAATGTGTTTTTCTGACTTTATAATCATTTAAAGAATTACCCTGACAATGTGTGCAGATAAAGTTCAGTGCTATTACACCCATATTGCATGAGGCAGGGCTGTGGCTGAGAAAGTGTGGGTTACACAATTCCTGCAAAGTAGCCCAGTGTTCTTATTTTGCAGAAGGTGTGTGTGAGAGTAGTGTATGGCAACAATGCAGTGTAGTCCAGTGTTGTTGGTGTTTTAGGGAAATACAGATAGAGCTGTGAAATTGACTGTAGCAGCAGTGCAATTTATTAAGAATTAGAATAGATTGTTGTGAGCTTTAAAAGGAAGAAAGTACTTTTTCACACAGCACATAGTTAAGCTATAGAATTCGCTACCTCAAGACATAATGACGGCCGCCAATTCGATGGCTTTAAAAGGGGTTGGATAAATTCCTTGAGGAGAAGGCTATCAATGGATACTGGTCCTGATTACTACTGCTTGTACCAAAGGCAATATGCCTATGTATATCAGTTGCTGGGGAACATGGGCGGGAGGCTGCTGCTGCACTTGTGTCCTGCTTATGGGTTCCCAATCTCTAGTTGACCACTCTGTGAACAGAGCGCTGGATTAGATGGGCCCTTGGTCTGATCCAGCATGGCTCCTTTATGTTCTTATGATAAGGCAGTCAATGGCTAATGCCAAGATGACTGTATGCTGCCTCCAGTGCCAGAGGCAGTATGTCTATATACCAATTGTTGGGAAATGTGGACTTACCACATGCAGCTGGTTGGCCACTGTGTGAACAGAATACTGGATTAGATAGGCATTTTGTCTGATTCACCATGGCTCTTCTCATGTAATACTTCATAAAAATGCCATCTTAAGGCTCAGTTTGCATCACTGTGTTATGTGATTCAGAGGAAGTTAGGTGGTTCCAATTTTGATTGCGATCAGATGAACTTTATTTAAATTCCATTTGTTTTTAAGGGGACTTAGCAATCTTGCCTTCTCTGAATTGCATTTTTAGTCCTAAAATTGCTAACTCTGAAGTAAACTTCCATTAAAATCAGTTTGACATTTACTTCTAAAATAAATAGAGCTGCAGTATTGAATTGACTATTTGGTTTAATATTTTCAAATGTTTTAAGTATTTTAATGCTAGTAGTATTTATCTAAACTGCAGGTGACAAATACCACCTTAAGAAGCATTCCCCCTCTGTGTGCATGAGAGAACAGGGAATGCCTCATTTAAGATTGTTTGCTGTGACAAAAAGAAAGCATATATTTTAGCACTATTTTTTGCATATTCAGATTTAATCAGGAAATCAAGTAAAATTGATATGATAAATCAACTACAATTTCTTAGGCTGAAAATGTATAGCCATTTACCTTATTGAACTCAATTATTCTAAGTAAGCATATGTAGGATTGTGCTGTTAATCAGGTTAACAACACTACAAATAAATGAATATATGCTCAGATTATTACTCATCTGTTATGCTTAGCATTTTTGTTTTGATTTTTGTAGTGTGACATGATTTCAGTAAACCTGTTACATGCTTGATCATCAGTGGGACCAGTGTGAGTTTGGTGACATATCACCATCTGGCTACACTGAAAAGAACAGACAATCGCTGTAGGATAGTTTCCATGTCAGCCCAGTTGAATTCAGCCTACGTTTTCAGATGATGAAGTATTTAGCGGGAGTTGGCCCTTAATTATAGATGGGAGGGTTTGCAAGAGAAAAGTCTTTGATCAGGTGTGGAGAATGTGTGGCCTTTTACACATTGTTGAACTACAACTCCCATCACCCCCCACCATTGTCTATGCTGGCTAAGGCAGATAGGAATTACAGTCCAACAGCATCTGGAGGGCCACACAGGCCCCACCCCTGCCTTCGACTATAGATCAGAAGGGTTTGGCATCTGACTGGTCAAAGAAGGTTTAATCAGTTGACCACCCAATATAAGGCACAGTCCTCTGTGTTGATTGTAAGCCTTTAAAGTCATCCTGTGCAGAGTGGGAGGAGAGGTAGAGGTGATCTTCATCTCCCCATCCTCCCACCCTGCATTTTTCATTAGACAGGCTTTTTTGCCCACCTAGCTGGCACACTTCAGAAGGGGGGGAAGGAGTTTGTACCCTGGTCTCTCCAATCTCCCCCCCTCCACCCCACTGGAACACCCCCTGCCCCATGGTCAAGTTCTCGACTTCAGAGAGTAGTTGTTGCAGTTCTTTCCACGACGAGGGGAAAGGGGATTGGTGCGCCATAATGAAATTAAGTAACCAGGTTGCCTCCTGCACATTTGCCACTTCCACTTTGCTTCTGGTTACATCGACAATCCCATTCCTAGGTTGTTTGCTGCAGTGTGCAAACCCATTATAGCCCAGCAACAAATCATTGATTCAAATTCTTGGTTGTTTGTCCCTCAACATACCAGAGTTCCAGGTTCAGACAGACTGTTCTGGGTTGTTGATGAAAACGGATGCAAAGCAAAAGCAGCAAGTGTGCGGGAAACAGCTTGTTTGCTCTGGTGTGACCCTGTTTAACCTATACTTTGTCATTATGTGTGAACCAGGCCCTTGAAATGAAATAGGAAAATCAGACTTTTGTTTTGTAAACAGAATGAGCAAGGAGCTGAGAGATATTTACATAGGGTTAGTATCTGTATAAAGGTAAGTCTTAAGGATTTACATTTAGGGTTCAAACATTGATCTGGTTCACCTCGATGAAACAACCCATGGGGTGTTCAGGAGTGCACAAGAACCAACATGCTGGCACCTGACTGTTTACTTGCTTCTGGTGTGCTAAACAATCCAGGGACACCTTATCCCTGTGTTGTTCTCCATGATATCTGAACCCAGAATGCTAGGTTTTTGAGTGAGAAACAAACCAGAGATATAACCCATGGTTTGTATCTCCCTGTTGTTTCGCCCTCAATAACCCAGAGATCTGGGTTTGGACGCTACAGGGAACAACCCTGGGATGGAGTATCTTTGGATGGCTTAGTGTACTTTGCAAGCCTTGCTCTTGCACCTCCCTAAAACTCACAGTTGATGTGCAAAGTGGATCACTATCTCTTACACTTACAGGAGTCTTTGTATGAGTATGCGCTTAGGAGATCATGGATCTCAGCAGGGAGTAACTAATGTGACCTTTGACATTGCTAGTGGTATATCTCTTATCATGGACATGGATGCGGTTGAGATGCTGTTTGGAGATGTTGTTTGGAGATACTGTAATAATTGAACTCATACTTAGCCTACATACTAAACAAAATCGCCATACACAAAACAGCCTTAATAATCATAATCATAATAATAAAATATTTCTTACCCGGCTCTCCCTCTGGATTGAGGCAGGGAACAAGATTGAATACAAAAATATTATAAAATACATAAAACTGATAAAAAACAAATAAAACTAATACATTATTAAAATAACAGCCAGACATCTTAAAATTCGACTGGGTAGGCCTGCCGGAAGAGATCAGCCTTTTTGGCACTTAATAACTTCTCGTGTGTTGCAAGTAATATCGTAAGCTATAGCCACTGAATTAAAAACAATGGGAATTGTACCTCTCTTGTAATATCAAGAAAAATGCAAAAAAGACTATGAATGAATGAGGTTATGGAATAAAACCTTGCCCTATAATAGCTGCTTGCTGTTTCTCAGGCTTGTTCCCTTTTATCATTATCTCTTCTCCTATAGGAAAGTTTTCTAGATGTTTTCACAGCAACTTTCACCAGATCTACACCAAGCAGGATATAACACTTTGAAAGCGGTTTGAAAACAGTATATGGAATGTGTCATGGGCCCAATGGTTGTCAGTGCACTTCAGTATTGTTATAAATCAGTAGTGTAGATCCTGCTAGAGTTGTACATTGAGAAAACAAAAGAAGAAAATTGAGATTACATACTTATTTTGGGTACTGAGTCTTCTGGTCCTTCAATGTTGGCTGTGTGGTGGTGTGTCTCTCTGTATGGTGGTGTGCCCGTCTTAATTAACTGTTCCTAAAATTAAGGAGTCTTGAAATGGCTCCTGCTCTTTTCCCTGCCATTTGCATGTCAGGGCATGATTGTAGTTCAGCCCCAAGGTATAGAAATCCAGATGGCACAGTTTTTGCCTAGTTACAAGAATAGGAAGTATACTAGCTGTTAGCTCACAGAGGTTTTTTTTTAAATCATGTTCCTTCATTAGTATAACAAAAGCCTAAAATGAGGCAACTAACTTTCCCTTGCAGAGATTTTACTTCTACTTGATTTTTTAAAAGTTAAATCTAATCAGTATACCTTCCTTTACAAAACTGCCATTTTTGTTCACAGATGTTTCTCTTTGTTACAGAAGTTTTGTCCTTTCTGACACTTTGTGCACTCAACTTACTGTCATATTTTGGGATGTTCTTGATTTCTGCAAGAGGCAATTTGCGCAATTACCCAAATTAAGCCACTGTAGATGTGTTAAACAAGAGAAACAGGTGTGATTATGATTACAGTTTTTCTGTGCTATTATTTCTGCCAATGCACCCCCTTGAATTGTATAGAAATGGAGCCACAATTCTCTGTCTGATAGAAACTGCATACAAACCAACTCCTGGTGCTATGCCTACATGAGAATCTCCACTTTGCCCATAAGCATGAATTCAGATGTATTATTTTGAAAAACAAGACAGCAAATTTATGTTAAGGTACTTCAAGTACAGGAAACAAAAGTGGAATCTGAAACAAAACGTTGTTGTACATCCCCATGCTCTAACATGAATGCTCCTGTTCAGGGTTCCAACCAGCCATGCTTACCTCCAGGATACTATACGCATCTGTTGTTGTTGTCATCCCTACTGACACTCAGCATTGCTCCTTCATTGTTGCTGTTTTTGGGGAGCGTGGGGTGAAACAATGGTGTTTGTGCATATCTCAAGGTTTGTCTAGACAGGGTTTACCTTCCTCAAGCTTCTCAGTGGCCCTGTTTTGGCTGCAGTCCTGTTGGTATTCAGTCACCTATGTTCACGATTAGCTTAAAGGGAATGATGTTCTGTTACTTTTCTACAAAACCCATCTCTGCCCCTTATCATTGGACTGTTATGGAAAAAATTTCTGTTAGGCTAAGTGTTTTGCCCAAGAGTTAATTTATTTATTTTTAAATGCTTGTGAAGATTCAAGTTTCTAAAGCGGGAATAGGCCATGAAAATCAACTATGAAATAGCTGTAGATTTTGGCAACCCTGAGCTTTGTTTATATCAAGAAGTGGGAAACTACTTTCAGTTGGGGAGGGTCATTCAATTTTGGAGATTTTATCAGGGAGGCGTATTCCAGTGGTGGGCAGGACTGAAGGCAAAGGAACGGAGCCAAACATAAAAGAACCCCAGCATAGTGTAGCTTAAAGCTCTTACTAGCAATAACTGAGTGTTAGAACCATTTCAACTTTTTAGAATGGGAGAAAACCACACAAAAGCGGGGCTACCACAGGTTATTGGTGATTAAAGGAAATGGGTCAGCGAAAGGGGTGTGGCTGTCTGGGAACCCCAAGAGGGCCAGATTTGGCCCATATACCTGAGGTTCCCCACCTCTGGTTTATATCATGATCTTATCCTACAGTGCCCTATGGAGCAGTAAAATGCCGTTTTGTAAGGAACTGGTCATACAACAGTGGTATGACAAGCAGAGAGGAACAAAACCTGCCAACAAAGAGCTTATAATACCAGCCAGGTGCATCATGGAAATTGGAAGCTTCAGGTGTTACTGTGAGGGCGGAAAGTGGTAGTGCTGTGGCTTTATTGCTGTTGGATAGCCGATCTATCTCATTTGCCCTGGGGATGTAGGCATGGTTGAACATATACAATGTTCTTTTATTATGTGAGAAGTGTTTGCACTGATTGCATGACAATTATAGTATGGTTTCCACTGCTTCTAGCTCTGCGGTCCAGTTTCTTCCCTGAATCACCTCTGCCTCATGTTGCTAGCTTCTCCACTTGTGTCCAGACCTGTGTATAAGTCCATGTAAGCATCCTGTAATTTGGGAACCTCTAATCCAGGAGTTATTTTATTTTATTAAACAAATTTAACAAAAGGCTCCACAGCTTCTTTTTATTTCAGTTTCAAAATAAATAAATATATTCTTGAATATATTCCTCTTGTATAAGAGAAACACAATCTACAGAATTGATGTGGTAACTGTTGGCACAGTAGAAAGAACAGGAGGAGATTACATGTCTGGTAGAACTGAATCCAAATATGAACCTGCTGAGAATAAATAAATAAATTGATAATGAGTTATGATATTACTTTTTGCCCTTAAATATTTTGTTTGGTTCTTGGGATAGCCCTATTTAAAACAATGGCATCACAAATTAGTTCTAATCTTATGGCAGTTTCAAAGATGTTGATGGCTTCATTTTTCAGTCTTCAAAGAATAGTTATAGAAAATACAGAAAGCATTGAATAGTAAAATTTACTGAAACAATTCAATTATAGGAAAACTGAAAGGGGGAAATAAACCTTTGAACCATCATGGTTCTTTTTTGTTTTTGTTTTTGAAAACATTGATAAAATCCCTATATAAATAAATGCAATTTTCTTAGTGCAAAAGTAGCATTACCTTGTTTCAGGAATTTTATTTTAAGTAGAATGTACACACAGCTTTGACCCCATTCCATCCCTCTCTATCTTCAGTCTTCTAGGCAGGGACCATATTACTGCCTCTGTAATCCTAAATAGCACACTGGGGCTTGATAAATGTTCAAGGTGGGCTACTCTGCACATGTTTTCAGTACCTGGTAGTAAGTGAAAATAAATTTTGGAGGTGCACCTTAAGAATAATCAGTGAAACATGACATCAACTCGTAATAGTCAAATAACACTGCCTTCCTTGTTTTACAGATCAGGATCCACATTCTACATTTTCAGAAGCAGTGAACGAATATGAATATTTTCACACACGTCGGCACAAAGAATCTCTCTTCTGTTGCTAATATGTCTGGTCTCTTTCCAAGCAACTTTGAACACCAGCAGAATTTAACTAGCAGTTCTCCTTCTATTCAAATAAATAAGCTTTTCCCAGCCTTGTTGCAATGCTTTGGCATTATCCTTTGTGGATATATAGCTGGAAGAGTTAACATAATCACATCAACTCAGGCCAAAGGACTAGGAAATTATGTGTCCCGCTTTGCACTCCCAGCTTTATTGTTCAAAAATATGGTCATACTGAATTTTTCCAATGTGAATTGGTCCTTCCTGTACAGCATCTTGATTGCCAAAGCATTTGTGTTCATCTTAGTCTGTGTTTTGACGTTCTTGATCGTCACTCCTGAAAGGCGGTTTAGCAAAGCTGGACTGTTTCCTATTTTTGCTACTCAGAGCAATGACTTTGCACTGGGATATCCTATAGGTAAGAAGCAACTTTACATATTCTTCTTCAGTCTTGTTGTCAACTTGTAACAATTCATCCCTTAGGAATGTATGATACCCATTTGCTCTCCTGATGGGTATGCATATTCATTATATCTACTAACTTAGGTTTCTTGAATTTGAGATAGAATAGCTTCTGCTGCATTGATCGTAAGTACTATGAAGTAGCTCTGGAGAAATAGATGTATTCACATACTGTTGTTTTACGGGGCTTTTGACTTCAGTGGGGTACCTGATTGATTTCTGGGAGTTGAAATGATGGAGTTGTTATATGTCAGTTTATGTTTATCTCAGCAGTTTAACTAGACTCAAAACTGTTCAGTGACAGGCATACTTTCAATCTGCCTAACACAGGGGTGGGCACAAGGTGTTTTGGACTTCAACTCCCAGAAGCCCCTGCCAGCATGATCAGTGGTCAGGAATGCTGGAAGTTGAGGTTCAAAACTTTGGGCGATCTACTTTCTGCCCACTCCTGGCCTAACAAGCTCTTGGCAACCCTAGAACAGGCATGTGCCTTTATCACCAAAAGGTTTTTTTTTAAATTGTTTTATAGTGAATATCAACAAACAAAACAGAAAATACGTCATGAAAACGGGGGTGGGGGTGGGAGGTTTAAGGGGCTGGAGGTAGATGTACACCTTGTCCACTCACAGAACTCCTGATCCAACTCTGTGGGGGTGTTTGTGTGACTAAACAGCCCACCATGGATTATTTAACACATGCTAAGGCTGTAGCATGTGCAGGGCTCATGCAGCCACCATTTTGAATTTGCAACCCCCAAGTCAGGGTTACATACGCAACCTGTGCCCAGGGCACTGCAGCTCATTATGAGTTAAATAACCCTTGTCAAGCTATAGCACGTAGTCTGAACCTGGTCTGTGTGTTTCATCTGGCTAAAACCCTTGAAATAGTAAATTGAGGGATTTTTCCCCAGAAGCTCACTAATTTAAGATGAAAAGACGTGTATTTTTGTGAACTGCCCAGAGAGCTTCGGCTATTGGGTGGTATAAAAATGTAATAAATAAATCTTCATACTGCGCATAAACTATGGAATTTGCTACCACAAGATGTGGTGATGGCCAGCAATTTGGATGGCTTTAAAAGGGGGTTAGATGAATTCGTTGAGAAGACTAGTCCTGATGGCTCTGTGCTACATCCAGTATCTGAGGCAGTAAGCTTATGTACACCAGTTGCTAGGGAACATGGGTGAGAGGGTGCTGTTGTACCATGTCCTGCTTTGTGGGTCCCTGATCGACAGCTAGTTGGCCACTGTGTGAGCAGAGTGCTGGACTAGATGGACCCTTGGTCTGATCTAGCGTGGCTCTTCTTATGTTCACATTAAGGACACAATCCTGTACATTTTTAGATAGAAAAAAGGCTTACAATCCCAGCTGGCTGGGGCATGCTGGGAGTTGTAGGCCTTTTTATATCCAAACATGCATAGGATTGTGCCTTAAGGAAGTTACTTTTCAAGGGCTGCATCTTACCTGTTTTTATGACTGGGCACTTAATTTTAATTAGTTGTGTTGCTTGCTTATGTCTAGTTCCTTCACATAACACAATTGTGTGATTGTTTGTCCCAGTATCACAATGGTTGGATTCCCCGCACCAAAACACAAATACATACACAGTGGTTTGTTCAGTGGTATGATAGGAAGATCCTATAGCTGCACTGCTGCTGCTTGAGCATGAAGCTGCTCAACCTGCTGTGCAATTTGCTGCACAAGTGGAAGCACACCTTTGGATTTAGTTTCACATTTTTATGCAGTGCTCCAGCACATGCTGTAAAATAGATCTTCCATTCGAAAAAGCTACTTTCTGCATGCAGAAGGGCACCTTTGGATTCAACCATTTGTCTTTGCAGCGTTCGTGTTCTTGGAAAAGCCATTCTGCCTCTTTGTTGTTGTTAATACTGTGTTGATCCAGTAAAATAGGAACTCTGTGGCCCTCCATCAATTGTTGGGTCTCAACAACCATCATTCTTGATCATTGGCCCCGCTACCCTCCCCTGCAGTAAAAGGAGGCCATGTTTGAAATGGCCATTGGCATATGTACTCTTGCTGTCTTGGGGTCCAGTTCTTGAATATTGAAATTGATGCCTCCATTCTTGTCACAGTTGAATTGCTTTAACCCCTACTGACTGATGGGATTTAAGCAGTCTACTGGTGTATAAGACAGGGGTGAGCAATGATGGAAAGTCAGGGTGCATATTCTCTCTCTCTCTCTCTCACACACACACACTCTCTCTCTCTCTCTCTCTCTCTCTCTCTCTCTCTCTCTCTCTCTCTCTGTCTCTCTCTCACACACACACACACACACACACACACACACACACACACACACGACTCCTTCCGTATTGCCCCCTACTGGTATAGGACTTTAGCCAATGTAAGTTGAAAGGATTTTAATTAACACGTTGAACAATGCCTATTTGTGCCCAAATCCTAACTAGCCACATGCTGCAAAAACAGAAAACAGCCAGAAAGTGGTCTGACCCAAGATATGTGGAGTAAGCAATGATTTAGTCCTTTCTCTGTCTTTCTTTTTAATTTTTAACTGTAACAACTACTGGCAACTAAATCAACATTTGTAAACTAGCCCAAGGGAAAGTAAATATTGTTAATCACTTCAGTAGAGTGGTTGGCAAGGTGCTGTAGTGCTAGGGGAATATAGCCAAGACGCTGTGGACTTCGTGCAAACAATAATTATTTGATAAGAAAAGCAGAAATGATAAAGCAATATTGCATAATTTATTTTGCTAGAGATGGGAAAAGGCAGTGAGTTTTGTATGATACTGAAGTTTACATTGTTGGGTTGACATTATTCAGTAACCAATTCCAAATTATATAGCTTTTCCACACCTATGCAGAATTGTGGCGTAGACATGGCTCTAGGTTTTGCTCAAATGACAAATATTTGTACATTTTGTAAAAAAAATTATTGGAGCATCTTTGCTAAAAGCCAGAGTCCCCAACATATTTTGAGCCTGTAGGCATGTTTGGCATTTTGAGATTGCCATGGAGCTGCTCCTTCCACAAACAGTTGGCACCCACCACCCACACATGTGTACACACTTTGCTTTTCCATGGGGCCTAGGTAAAAGTTGGATCTGGTAGAGGTAAAATTGGTCCTCCTAAATTTGAATATTTTTACACAGGATCTCTCCCCCTCCCCACTACAGGTCTAAACTAAATTTGGGTCTGTAGACTGCACAATAAAAATCACAGATCCTGTGCTTGCTAGCATTGACATGGCACAAAAACTTGGATTCAATGCACAGATCCTCATGAAACTTCATGCTTTCTACATGGGATGCCAATAAAGCCACTATGAAACCACAGAACACATCTGTGGAGGGAGAGGGGGCTTATCATGAAGATCCATGAGAATCTGCCTTGGATCCAGATTTTTGTCCTATGGCGGTGTTGGCAAGTGTTGGATCTCCGATTTTGACAGTGCAGTTTATTAGTGTATGCTTTAATTTGATGGTGGGTTTGTGGGGGATCCCTTGCAAAGAGTGGGCAAATTCATGATAGTCCATTGAATTTAACTTTAACCCCCTGCCATGAAAAGTGTGTAAGTGTGTGTGTGTGTGTGTGTGTGTGTGTGTGTTAGAGGAGGGGTGTTTTTTGTCTCTCTTGTTTTTCCTCCCTGCACCCCACAGTAGCGCTTGGGGCCAATGAGAGCCTCACATATGTTGGCATGAGGCCCTTCAGGTGTCACATTGGGAAGGCCTGGTTAAAAGCATTGGCTTTTTTATGTTGCCTGTTCTTAAAATAAAGTCTGCACTGATTCATAGGGCTGGTATTCTCCATGCACTTAAGGTAATACTACCTTACACTGCCCCATTTAATAGCAAACAACAGCCAATCTGTTTTAAGGGCAGGTCACAGTTTGAAGTGGGAGAGGGAAACTGGGAGTCTCTGGTGTAATTTGGGAGGAAACATTGACTAAGCAAATGCAGCTGGCTTATGGACTCCATCATTAAAGGTACTTAGCAGGACTTAATTAAGCTTTTTAAGGTATCCTTTAAGCACTGCTGATAACATATGTACTATGGGTAATTCTAATTATGCTGAATGGAGTAATTGTAAACAAAATGAGGACTCTGCTCCTGAGCCCCATAAGTACAGCCCTCCCAGCCACTGCATGCTGGGAGTTGTAGGCTGTACGGGAGCCTAGGACTGTAAGAGGAAATGGTGGATCCCCCCCCCCCAAAAATGGCAGATCCCTCCTAAAATGGCTGTCAAAATTCGAGTATTTGAATCTGATGGTCAGATCTGCACAGCCCTAATAAGGATAGTACATACACTTTGAGTTCCTGCATTTTTCCTTTCATGGATTTCTTTTCCAAATAGGAATTGCTAGATATTTTCTTCCTGTCTTTGCAAATCCTCTAAACGGGTGATGGATTATTATGATAGCTAGAAAAGCTTCCTTAGCTATCAGTTTGCATGCACTAAGTAGCATACCAGTCTTGACCTTTATATCCACATGTGGCGGTCTCATAGAGTAAATTCTCTTGTATAAAAACCCTGCAGCTTGAGATTGTTGTAGGAGGCCTTGCTCCATGTGGCTTTTATGCAGGAGTATGCAGGACGGAGCCTTTTCTGGTGCTACAACTGAGGAAGTCCTTCCTTAGAAAAGGCTGTTGCTTGATGTTTTAGAAAGCTTGTTTTAGAAACGTCTTGTAAAGACGTTTCTGTTTCACCAGACTTTCAGTTGAGTTAAATAATAATAGCCTAAGCCATTTAAGTCTGTGACTCCTCCTCATTCTACCTTAAGTTTCCGATAATGCAGATGTCATAATTTCAACATCAAGGCTGCCTCCGCCCTTCCTTTCCCCCCCTACGCTTTTCCTCCCTGATTTTCATAACATCTTGCTTGATGAAGAAATCTGAAGAGCTTGGAAACAATATTTAAAATATTTTAAAATACATATTTAAAATATTTTGTGAGCTTTAAGTACCAACTTGCAGTTCAGGGGCAAGATACTAGTTTAAAAAGAAAATAAATAGGTTTCAAGAGGTGGGATGTGTTTGGCTTTGTGCCTCTGTTCAGCTGCCAATATTTCTGGAAGGGTTACTGGGCCAATTCTTTAACCTGCATACTATAAAGTGGCCTGCTAGCAAGTTCTGTTATCATGGAGGCCATCTTATTCACACCACAGGTGGTTCTGGGTAGACAGCTAGAAGCCCAGGCAGCTCTTCTTATAGAGCTATATTAACCCAAGAACTTTCTTTACTTTGTGGTCATCTCTATGCACAATTAACATTGATGTTCAAGGTGGAACTTAAGCATCCCTCTGTGTGTTTGGTGATAGACTGAATGTTCAGCTCTTGATCACTGTCCTTGCTGGAACTGGGTTTATCAAAGTATCTTGCCTAGCTGGCAGGCTCAGCCTCTCTATTAGTACACATTTCATCTCACAGACTTGAGGCATGTTTTATGCTGTGTCCTTTATTACTTTTGCTGTTGCTTTGAAATTAACCTTTCACCAGCTTTTGAATAGCAGCTATAGCATTTTAATAGGCATTCAGCAAGGCAAACACCCTATCTGAAAGTGCTGAGTGTCTTCGAAAATGACAGCCTCTGGTTTGCTGCGTTACTATAACATGCCTTAAGATAAGGAGTGACAACAGCATTATAGATTAATATGCTAGCAACAAATGTTTGCACTCAACCAGTAGAATAAAGAGTGTTGGTAATAGTTGGTTACAGCAGTAAAATATCAAGAATCTTCCATTCCTATTCTTGTACCTGGGTGCTGCACTTATACTTACCGATGGATACCTATAAAATGAGTTGGGCAGCAGCTAGTATCCTCCTTGGAGCACAGGCACTCAGTTTCAAATTTAGGACCTCAATGAGCTCTGTATTGTCATTATTTTTGGACCTAAAGGGTTGCAGTGGGTACTGGGTGACTTTTGCATGTTCAACTTGCGACTATGGCTTGTTGTGTCATGTAAACGTGACAAGGATGGGTTGTTGGAGTGGTTAACAAACCACCCATAACCCTAAAACAGCCCATGGGTTGAATATGCAAAATGGGTGCCTGCATTGACCATTAAGCCCTGGGGCTTAATTAACCCACTGTTGCATTTCTCAGAAAACTCCTGCTTTCGATGGGAGGCAAATGACGAGGCCTGCTAGGTAATCTACAAAGCTTTTATTAAGCGACAAACATCTGTTCTACCTGAAGAGAGTCTAATCTCTTAGAAACTTCCCCCTAGGCAAAACTGTGCAAACTAAGCGAGACAATTGTCTGATCAAGGATAACAGGAAGCCTCTTTCCGTGACTTCAGAGAGCTTGGTGCGGAGGCAGGTTCTGGCGCAATCTTAGTCAGACCAACTTTCTCATGCCTTCCTTCTGCTCCGTGCGTTTTAGCTTCTGGTGGACCCTAGCATCAGCTCGCTTGTCGGGGTGCTCTCCTCTGGAAGAAAGCTCACTTCCCACTGAGTGTGTAGGATTTGGCCTTGAAGAGATAAGCTCTGGAGAGGGCTGACTCCCAGCGGGTGAATCGCCCGTGAGAGCTTCCTTTCCCACTGGTTCAGGCTAGCTGGTGCCTGGTGCCGCCTCTAGTTCCAAATCTGATTCTGATTGTTTACCTGAAACACCTTCTCCCAAAACAGGGGCAGTAAGGCTAGACATGACGCTCACCATGGTTTAGCTCAATGTTTGCATATTCAAGAGCCAGTAGCCTACCTAGCCCAGTGTCTGTCTTGCTGGAAAGCATTCTGTACATACTTGGATTGTGATTAGCTGCCCATGGAGACATGAAAGATGCAATCTATCATTTTGTTTTTATTACTGAGTATGACACGATGAAAATGTAACTTCAAAGAGAGAAATGGGGCAAACAGCAAGAGTGTCCCATGAGTAGGACTCTGCTCAGAGGAGTCTCCCACCCATGGCAGCAAACTCAAGATCCCAGATAGTGTTTTTACCCCCTTCAAAACAAAAATGTGATCATATATGTGTCAGTTAATCTGTTCAGTCAATGATGATTTAATTAATCAGGTGACAGACCTTGAAATAAATGTCTGATATTCTGTGAAAGTTATAACTCTGACTACCACTTCCTTTGTATATGATCCAGCAAAGTTATTCTGTAGGCCAGCAACATATATGAAGCAGTGGGACAAACACACTCAGATGTGGAAAATGTCCCATGCAGAAGAGCTTGAATGCATGGGCCAAAACTTCTGGATAAGAAGGTTTGTTTGGTTTTCCTTAGACAAGGTTCTAACTCACTGTTTGCCTATGAGAGCTCTCTTGCATGAATGAAAGATGAAGGGGATGTCCAGCCCATGTGATTAAAAACGTACATGAATGTGAGAAAAGAGTTGTATGTAAATATCTATTAAAATCCATGTCAATGACTGCCTTCCGTATCACTTTTTTTTCTAGTTGAAGCTTTATATCAAACAACGTATCCTGAGTATCTCCAGTACATTTACCTGGTTGCGCCAATATCTCTCATGATGCTAAATCCCTTAGGATTTATTTTCTGTGAAATCCAGAAATCAAGAGACAATCAGAATCTTTCTCTCAGCAAAATCAAAATTGTGGGACTCGGGCTCTTTCGCGTGTTGCAGAACCCAATTGTATTTATGGTCTTCATAGGAATTGCCGCAAATTTCATTCTTAAGCAAAAGATTCCCGTATATTTGGAAAACTTCCTTGATGGACTTGCCAGTTCATTTTCTGGCTCAGCACTTTTTTACCTGGGTCTCACCATGGTGGGCCAAACAAAGAAACTGACAAGGGGTACATTTGTTGCACTGATTCTTCTCATCACAGCCAAACTGTAAGTTCATATTTTTCCCCCTTGTAATTGTTTGGTATTTTTATGACTTCTTCAGTATTGAGGTTAGGGCAGCGGTTCTCAACCTGTGGGTTGCGACCCCTTTGGGGGTCGAACGACCCTTTCACAGGGGTTGCCTAAGACCATCGGAAAACACATATTTCATTTATTTGTAATTAGGAATAGATATCTCACAATATATAATTACATATTGTTTTTGTGATTAATCACTATGCTTTAATTATGCTCAATTTGTAACAATGAAAATACATCCTGCATATCAGATATTTACATTACGATTCATAACAGTAGCAAAATTACAGTTATGAAGTAGCAACGAAAATAATTTTATGGTTGGGGGTCACCACAACATGAGGAACTGTATTAAAGGGTCGCGGCATTAGGAAGGTTGAGAACCACTGGGTTAGGGGATGGAAACAGTAGGTTAAATCCCATGTCACCATGAACAGACTTCGACTCATTCAACATGACTGCCCCTTTGGAGAATCTTTGGGGTGGGGGCTACAACTCAAATGTGGTGGGTTGTTTTTTTTAATGGACATGTGCTTTGATTTCCCTTTAGTGTTCTAAAATTGTTAACATTGGCTGCATTTTTTAAAATTTGTTGATCTGTCTTGGAAGCATTTTCATACCCACTATAAATTAACCTGAATAAAAATCTGATTATTTATTTATTTATTATAGTACTTTTATCCCGCCCTTTAGCCAAAAAGACTCTCAAAGCAGCTTACAAAAATATTTCTTAAGACAGGCCCTGCCCACAGTTTTACAATCTAAAAAACATGACACAAAAAGATAGGAGATTGGGAGGGGAGGGGGCGGAGAAGCAAATTCAGGCACTTGATTCTTAGTTGCAAAAATTATTTGATATGACTTCATGCTGGGACTACATACAGATGTACTAACAGTTTTAATAATATAGTGGGCCCCGGGCAAGCCTACGGCCCTTTCTACACCTAAGGGTTAACCCAGGAAAATGGAGGGATCGTCCCTGCATGCTCCCGGGATCCCCTGTGTGTCATTTGGATGCACAGGGATGATCCTGGGATGATCCTGGGATATCAGGGTGGTGTAGACATGCCCTACATTTAGTCGTGGGGGATGTTGGGAAATCCCTACCTTTTGTTGCCACCAGCTTAAACTCTAGTGGCTGAGAAAGGACTCAGTGGGGAATCTTATTCTTCAGGCAGGTTGATGTAGGAGGAGGTCCTTAAGGTACCTAAGCCCCAAACTGCGAAGGGCTTTAAAAGTCAAAACTAGCATTTTGGTTTGGCCTCAGAAGCAAACCGGTAACTAGTGTAGATCCTGTAAAACTGGCAAGATGCTCCCAGAGACATTCCAATCAAAATCCTGGCTACTATATTTTGAGCTAATTGCTGCTTCCAAGCCTTATGCAAGGACAGACCCACCAAAAGGCACTAGAGTAGTCTAAATGGAATGTTACTAGAGCATGGGTCACTTTTGGCAGATTATATACTACACAGCAGTGCTTTGTACATGTAGGCTGCAATCCAGCACACTTGAGTCGCACTAAGGCCAATGGGATTTAAGCGTATTTAACTTTACATTGGGTTATGGCAAGTAAGGTAAAAGGGATTTATTTATTTATTTTATTACTACATTTATATCCCGCCTTTTTTTTTTCCTTGCAAGGAGCCCAAGGTGGATCACAGGGCCTCCTCCTCTCCACTTTATCTTCACAACAACTGATTGGGACAAAGTCACCCAGTCCCAGTCCAACACTGTAACCACTAGACATACTGCCCCTTTTTGTCTCCACTCACCACTTTTTGCTTTTTTATTCAAAAAAGTCTTTTGAATGTAGGAATTATTGTTGGATAACTTGTGCCATTGGGTAACTTGTGTTTTCTTTTTCCTTCCTTGTTTTAGACTGTTGATGCCGCTTCTATGCAGGGAAATGGTAGAATTGTTGGACAAGAACAACAGTGTGGTCAACCACACCAGTTTATCAAACTATGCATTTCTCTATGGTGTCTTTCCAGCAGCTCCTGGCGTGGCTATATTTGCAACACAGTTTAACATGGAAGTAGAAGTTGTAAGTGTCTTAAACTCTCTTTGCTTGGTGAACAAAAGTAAAATTAGAGCATACTTTAAATTTTCCTGCTGGCCTCTTGTGATTTTCAAAGATAAAGGTCAGGTCACAACCCAACATAGAGTTTAAAACACACTTGACTATTGTTTTCAATATGCTTAACAGAACATAGTTTTGTGTCAAATAGTGATTCAAGCATTTTTAAAAAGATAAGCAATTAAACTTGCTGCTTTCTTCTACTTTAGGCTTTTTCAAATAGTTTTTACATCAGATTTGAGGATCACTTCACTGGTAACTTTTTGGATGTGGAAGAGCTGATGCTCACATTGGGAGTTCTCAAGACCAATATACAATATCTACATACACCCAGGCGCACACACTAAGATGATGATGATGATTAAAAAAAAAAATTCTTCCCCGCCTCTCCATTTTGATCAAGGCAGGGAACAACAAAAAACGATAAAATAAAACTGAATTAAAACATAATATACATTGTTAAAAACATCCTAAAAACATTCTAAAAACATTACACACTTTTCTGCCAGATTGTTAGGTGAAAAGAACTGCATTAATTTGACAACATCTTGTGGCACCTTGAAGACTAACCAATTTATAAGCTTTTGTGGACATGGTCCACAGTTACCCCTCTGAAAGTTGCATTAATTTAAGAGGCCTCAAGGCAAAAACTCAGTGGCCTGTCAATATGCCAGAATATTAAAAATTATTGGTAAAGTTTATGAAATCTCTCACTACAGATTTGCATATCTTTTTCTTTTGAAGTCAGTGCAATAGATGTGAAATCATTGGAACCAGCGTATTGTACATCTAATGGTGCCATGAGCCCTTACTTGCTGGGGGGATTTATGGATGGAGAAAATGAGTCATTTTAATTTCTGATTGCAGATAACCTCTGGTATGGTGATCAGCACTTTTGTCTCCGCCCCCATCATGTATGTTTCTGCTTGGCTATTAACCATTCCATCTATGGATCGAAACAAGCTGGCAACTTCAATCCAAAATGTTAGCTTTGATATTAGTATTGTCAGTCTTGTCTCTCTGGTGAGTATTACATTATCAAACTACATTGATGTGTGCTTTTGAAAAGCCTTAGAGGGAACTTGGTGCTTATAGTACTGGCAATTTGGATGTCTTTAAAAGGGGGTTAGATAAATTCATGGTGGATAAGGCTATCAATGGCTTCTAGTCCTGATGTCGCTAGGTTACTTCCAGTATCAGAAGCAGCAAGCCTATGCACACCAGTTGCTGGGGAACATGGGCAGGAGGGTGCTGTTGTACCTGTGTCCTGCTTGTGGATTTTCTGTTGACAGCTGGTTGGCCACTGTGTGAACAGAGTGCTGGACTAGATGGACCCTCAGTCTGATCCAGGAGGGTTCTTCTTACATTCCTAACACCACACACTCTTGTAAGCCCCATTGACCAGAGTGGGACTTAGTTTTGTAAATTTGTACAGAGTTGTGCTATTTCTGCTTTATCCAGTTGCAAGAAAAGAGGCAAGATAACAGAAACTTACAATCTTAAGTATATCATATTTTAAGCTTTTTGGTTGAAAGGTAGTCTGTAACGGAAGTTGATGATGGTGGTGAATGTAACTATTCGTTTTGTGGTGTTCTGATCTTCAAGGTGGCTTTTTGCAAGCAGCTCATATCCACAAATGGCCTTGTGAATAGTGTGATAAGCAGCTAACCCAATAAAAGGCTATGAATCCCTAAGACATAAGATACCAAGCATTGCAGACCAGTTCGCACGTGCTGTTTTCCCCAGCTAAAAGGGAGAGGGCTTTCTCTGTGGTGGCTCCCCAATTATGGAATGATTTCCCTGATGAGGCCTGCCTGGCACCAACATTGCTATCTTTTCAGCGCCTGTTCAAAACTTTTCTCTTCTCCCAGACATTTAGCAATATGTGATGAGGTTTGCCGATCCTGGATTTGTTTTTAGGTTCATAGCTTATAGTTTTTTATAGTTGTTTTTAGATGTTTGTTTTTGGGTATGTTGCATGTTTTTCTGGTTTTAAATTTTGTATATTGTTTTTAATTTAATCTTATGTAAACCTCACAGAGAGCTTCAGCTATGAGATGGTGTAGAAATAATAATAATAATAATAATAATAATAATAATTCGGCATTATCTAGCTCCGTGTTGGTCCATGTAGTTCAGTATTGTCAACACTGATTGGCAGCTCTCCAGGGTTTCAAGCAGATTTTTTCAGCCTTACTTGGAGATGGTGGGGATCAAACCTAGGGCCTTCTGCATGCAAAGCAGTTGCTCTACCGCTGAGCCATGGCCATTCTCATTTCATGTCTGTATTGGAGAAAGTATATACAACACAAGTGCAGCCTCATCGGTAAAGAATATACATGTGTGCGCCTGGTGGAAAATTCTCCTTGGCTACTTCCCTACATGTGCAGACACAGCAAAGTAAAGGAAGCCCCCCCTTCATTGTGCATGCCGCTTCTCTTGTGTACATCATCCTTATGTATAGTGCTGTTGGACATTTCAGAATGTGAAGGAGTCTGATGTTTGGAACTTACATTAACATATTGAGCTCTTACTAGGTTTGCTGAAACATTCTTGTGCAATAGGCAAGGTAGGTTTGTGACATCTGTCCGAGTTTGTGGCATTCGTCTATCTTGAGCAATCGTAAAAACTTTTAAAGGCTTGTCGAAGGTTGTGAAAAGCTTATAAAAATCAGAGTACTAACTCAAATAAGAGACTGGTTTTAAACTATATTCTGGGAAACCCTGGGGTTACTCACTGAAAAAAATCAATAATGGCAGGGACGTTCCTTACCTGCAAAATGAATGGGTAAAGGACTCCCTAAAAATTTGGACACCACTGAAATAAAGAAAGTGTAGAGTTCTGTCTGTCTTCAGGGCAGGGGAAGCCTTAATTTACTTTGCAATCTGTTTTTCAGATCTGGTCCCTGGGTGTTATTCTCTTGAGTAAAAAGTACAAACAGTTTCCTCACGTGGTTACGACTAACTTACTCATCGCTCAGGTCAGTACAATGCAGAATATAAATTTTGTCTTCAAGCAATTTGATTGTTTTGATACTAATAGAAAGTAGGAAGTATTTATTTTTACTGAAGGTTTGAAGGCACGTGATGAAGCTAAGCAGGTGTGGAGACCATTGCCTGTGTGGGAGACCGTCTGAGAACCATGTGCTTATCACCTCGAGTGCAGGATGGAAAAATATAAATGATACATAAATTAATAGTTGAGTTGTATCTAGTGCAGTGTGAGTGCAAGGGCACCTTTTCTTTCCTCTGCAGCCCCCCAGAAGTATTTCTTGAGAGCTGGGGCAAGGTTTTGAGTGGGAGGCTGCAGCAGGGAGAGGGAAGTGAGGGGAAATGTGGTAGAAGCAGCTGCAATGGGGAGGAGGGGCAGGGAATTCCCCTTTAGGTCTTGCACTGTATGCAGCCCATCACACTTCGCTCTTTCATATTATTGCAAGGCTATTAGTATCTGTGTGGTTGAAAATGCTCCCAAGGACAGATCTTTCTTATGGTGTGTTTGGTGTCTTGCATTGTAGTTTTAAAATCATCCAGAAATATGCAGCCTGTTCTGACTTGTGTATTGCATCATCTAAAAGCAAAGAATGCTTCTTTTCTTTGGAACTCTTGTTTGGCTTATGCGGAAATTCATGTAGACAATGACCCTGTTCAGACAACATGCTAAGCCACAGTGTTGAAACATTTTGACTTAAACATTGGCCCCATTCAGAAGACACCTTAAACCATGGCTTTAACCATGGTGGTTAAGCCAGAAAGCCAGGCTTTGTTCAGAAGACACCCTAAACCATGGCTTTCACCATGGTGAATAAAGCAAAAAGCCTTACTCACCATGGTTAAAGCCATGGTTTAAGGTGTCTTCTGAACGTGCCCCCAGCGTGGCTTAGCATGTTGTGTGAACCATGGCTTAGCATGTCACCTGAACCATTCCTAACTATGATGGCTACATAACCACAGTTTAAGCATGCTCACTAACCATTTGCTGCAAAAGGGTTAGCAGCCTAACCATAGCTTAGCATGTCAACTGAACAGGCCCAATGAGAGCAAGCCTATGCTTTCCAAGGTGTGTTCTGCTGTCAAAGCATTCCAGATATCCAATTCTGTGCTGGCTGATTTCTGGCAGAGCAGAAGGAGTGACAGAGTTGATCTTCACTTGTCTGTCCTTCTTTCTATTGCATTTCTCACTAGACACACTTTTGAACGTATCTAGAGGAGTTGCAGGATCAGGATGTTGCATATGTTTGGTGCCTCCCTTCCCCCCTTGCTTGCATTCTCACCTGAGGTCGGAGCGCAGGAACCACATGATTCTTCATTGAATCATTTAATTGATTAACTACATGAGTTCTTAATTTAAGTATTCTTCAGTTGCATAGTGGCCCCAAAATGAACTAAAAAATAGACGCTTTTATCTTCTAGTTTGTGGCCTGCATTGGAATGGTAATGTGGAATTTCACTATTGAGAAGAGAAGTATCCCCGTGCAGATTCTCGTGTTCATCTTCCTGTACTGTGCACTTTATAGTGCATTTTTGTGGACAGGTAAGTGGAAAATCTATGGGTTTATATAAAGCAAAACATTTTCTTCAGTGGTGAAATATGGAGAGTTTTTGTAGTAGAGTAGTGGCTTAAAGAGACTGAGCTACAAATCAACAAGTCCCCAGTTTGGATTTCAGCTCTGCTGTGAAGTCACTAGGTGGCCGGAGGCAAGCCACTCTGTTCCTCTCTCCGCCTCGGTCTCCCCATCTACAATGAGGGGGAATAAAACTGGTTTTCTTTACAGGGTTGTTGTATGGATTACACCCAAATAATGTGTGTGGAGCACTTTGAATATTTGAAAGTGCTATACAAATGGCAAGTATTATTTTTAAAAGATTAAGCTAGGCATCCATAACGCACACCAACCTCCCTAAATTACAGTCCCTTTATGGGTTTTTTTTCTTTTGACAACCCAACTTTTCCATTGTCTGCTCACCCTGTAGTGTACTCCTTTCTAACAAATCAGGATGTGGATGATACTTAACATTTATATAGCACTTTCAGTGTTCAAATTTCTTCGCGCACAGTAGCATCATAATAATTTCAACATCTCTATAAGGAAGACCTCAGATTGCATATTGGGCACTGATGGTGCTTCGAGTTGGAGGAGTCCTAGCACTTGTGGGTGCAGGAAGGTCACAAGTTGGATTTGTCATCTGGAGACACACACACACACACACACACATACCTAAAGTTCTGTGAATGAGGCATGGTAATGGCGCCATGGAGGACTCATCTGCTTTCCTGCACTCACGGCTGAGATGGGATTTGAACTGGCAACTTTTCAGACCATGGTTCTTTCTCTTTGCTGCTGTCTTCCCAGCTTCCTTATCTGTGTGGATTTCCAGTCTGAACTATCCAGCTAAATTTGTTGCATGTATGAGCATGCAAAAGGGTTAAAGGGAAGGGGCATACATAGCTCTGTGGTAGAACACGTGCTTTGCATACTGAAGGTCCCAGGTTCAATCCTCAGCAGATAGGCCTGGAAAAGGCTCCCTACCTGGACTTCTGCTAGTCAGTGTAGATGATACTGATTCAGATGAAGTAGTGGTCTGACTCAATATAAGGCAGTTTCCTATGTCCCCGTTTCCCACGATTTCACTACTTACACCTTCCATCAGGCTTATTGTGCCACCTTGTTTGAGTGGGAAAGCTAAGGGGGTGGTCAAGATGAGAAAGAGAGAGAGAGAGAGAGAGAGAGAAGCATCACACTTTTGTCAGAGGGAGAAAGAAGCGTTGTACACCTGGGGGGGGGGGGGGGAGTTCTTCCTGAAAAGAAATAAACAGACGTATCTGTTTGCTTTTCCAGGTCTCTTATCTCTCTCTCTGCTGCTTTTAAAAAGAAGAGGTGCCATGCAAATCCCCATTGCATTTATCATTGGAGCTGGCTGGGGGTAAGTTTGCAGAGGTTCTGTATGAAGAAAATGTATAGAAAGCCGCGGACTAATTACCTATATGATTCATATTGCTTTTACATATTGCAGCATCCCAGCCATCCTTGTTGGAATCTTGCTAATCACTGGTAAACACAGCGATGATATCGACTCGGCATTTTTTTATGGAAAATCTCAGGTATGGATGTCCTTCTGGTCCTATCTTTTGATAGTTCCCTTTCTGCAGTTCAGTGTTTGTGAACCCTGAATGCTAATACCTAATGCTCTTAGATGCTCCGTTACAGGAAAATTAAACACAGCTTTCAGGAAAGGGGGCATTAAACTGCCTGTATACCTTTCAACCAAAACTTGAGGAACACTTTTATTTATTTATTTATTTATTACGTTTCTATACCGCCCAATAGCCGGAGTAATCTGGGTGGTTCACAAAAATTAAAAACATTCAAAGTATAAAACAACAGACCTTAAGAGCCAGGTCTTCTATAACCTTGATGGAATTGGAGAGGGTGGGGTGGGGATGTCAGAAGAAACTAATAAGCCAAATAGTATTTGTTTTATTCAGTAGCCTAAAGCAGGGGGAGGCAAGTTGTGCCTTGCCGCCACAGAAAGCAACACCCTGGAGCAGTAGGCTCCTGCCAAACCCCAAACAGCAGTTCACCAGACGGCAGGGAAAGAGAGTGTCCGGGGCTGACTCTTCATGCACCCTCTTTCACTGGAGAATCGCTGCCATGGGGAAGAGGCTTTAACTTCTCCCCATTTCAGTGACCTTCAGCAGCATCACTGCTATAGGGAAGAGGCTTCAACCTTGCCCCCGTTGCAGCGATTCCCCAGGGAAAGAGGCTCATTCATCCCCGCATGCCCTCTTTCCCCGGAGAATTGGGCTCCTGCCCCCACTGGTGATTTGCAATCACTTCTTTCCCTGGAGAAACCTCCTCCCCATCGCAGTGATCTTCAGCAACATTGCTGTGATGGGGGAGAGGTTTTATCATCGCCCATCCCAGCGATACCACCCTCTTCTTTCTCTTTCTCCCCGGCTTTTTGTGCAGGTAATTACTACAGCAGCAGTTGTATCCATCAGCATATTGATATCGGGCGTATCGCTCATGTGTATGAACAGATCCGGAGCGGAGGCTAACTATGAGGCATGGAATCAGAATTCCCAACCCAGTCCAACAGAGGAAACAGAGAGGGCAGTGAGTGAGCAAGGTAGATCTTCAACCAGTACTTCTCATTCATTGGCAGACCCTTCCATGGAAAGAGGTATGGTCAACGGCAGCATAAATGTTTAGGAGTAGGGGGAACATTACGTGCTTGTTGTTACCATCTGCTGTAAGAGGGGATAGGAAAGCCTCTACCAGTCAATCATTTTGCATTTTGTTGCTCCTTGCTTCACAGCTAAATTGTAGCCCTCCCTACTTGCGCCTTGCTCAAATGCTTAATATGGAATAGAGTCTCTAAGATTGTGGTAGGAGCTCTTAACTTACTATCCTCAAATTGGGAGATGGGATTTCCAGTAGCAGCCAGGACTAGGAGAATGCATCTGTGCTTGAAGTAGGCGAGCTGACTTTACGAGTATGTCCATAACACTTTATGTCTTCTCTGAATCCCCACCCCAAATATATCTACTGCAGCATATAACTGCAGAGACACACTTTGTCAGTTGACTTCTCTTAAAAGACACCTGTCTTGTTTTATCAGAATATTCTACAAAAATATGTAATCTTCCTCCCTCAGCTCAACCCCCTTTAGAGTGCTGCTCATGCCAGAAGCAGTATGGAGGGTTATCCTGTTCTGAAGGAGAGCCAGCATCCACCACAAGTGCCAATGACAACTGCTCCCCATCAGATGGGTCAGGTAAAGTGCTGCTCTAGTCTACTGTGGTATTCAAACCAGTTTACAAATAGGACAGTTAAATATTTATATTTTTATTGAACTAGTTTTCATGAAGAGACCTCCCGTATGCGCCGTGAGAGTAATTCGCTCCAAATTGCAATCACCAAACTTTTGCCCTCCCCCCCCCTTTTAGTCCCCATCACACACTAATGGCATGAAGGGTGGGGTGGGGTAAAAGCAGAGCCATGCCTCTGGGCCTGCCCCCCCCCCCGGGTTGCAAGGCTTCCTTGCTTCACTTCCTGATGGCTGCGTATTGAGCACAGAGAGGTCTATGTGAGTAGGCTTCTGTTTTGTAGATCTTTACACATGTGACTACTGGAGCGGGGTCGGTAGCTGGGTCCCGGTGCCCCTTTCCACACATAGACTCACTAAACACAATTCATGAATGAAGGGGGCTATTGCAGCTTATTATGGCATCAAAATAGGTGTTGTGTGTTCTTTCCTAGTCATCTCTGTCCATGTGGCTCTTGTATATAATACTTGATGGTATGGAAAAAACAGCAGCATCTATTTAATAACAAATAATTCAAAGAGTGATTTCACTTTACAGTAGGGATGAGGAGACTATTTCTCGGCTCCTGTTATTATGGGGGTGGTGCAGGGTTGCTGTCTTGTTTCTCTTTAATCAGATTAAGGATGAGGAAAGAGCTCTGTCTGATTTTTGGGACAGCTGGAAAGGCAAGGCATTATCCTGCTAAACCTTTGTACCCCCTGTACAGCTCATGTGAGTCATCTCCTCTACCTTAACGGGCATACTCAAGTTTAGGAGGCTTTAGCGGGGCCTTGGGCTTATTTACAATCAGCAGCAGGCTCCCTACATCCTTTCTAGATTTGTAGATGATTGACCAACGAAGGACACGATAGGGAGGAAAACGGTTCCACCGATTTGTCAAGCAGAGCAGCATAGTACACCTAATTGGCTAGAGATATGGACCACTGGTTAACTAGTTAGGGAGAGGAAATGCAATCCTCTCGGACCACACGACCTCTATATTAGCAAGGACTGTGCTCTGAGGATTTGGGGGGGCCGGGAACCCAAAGGACATGGCTGTTTGTTAACTTTTTGCTGCCATCTAGTGATAGGCACCACAAACCTTTACAGCGTTTTATAATCTGGAGGGAACTCTGATTTCTAGCATATTGTATTTCATCTCTTCCTTCAGGAATTTGGTACAAGCAAGAAGCAAAAAATAAAATAAAAATCTCAACATGTTGATCTTCAGTTTGGCAAGGGTAGGCATAGCAGACATTGTAGGTGGGGCTTTTCTGTGCAGATACATCCATTCCCTCACCTGGAAATTGAATTGTAGGTATGAAGGCACAATCCAATGTATGTTTAGACAGAAAAAATGGCCTACCACTCCCAGCATGACCCAGCTAGCATGCTGTGAGTGGTTGGTCTTTTTTCTGTCTCAACATGCATGGGATTGCGCCCTAAAAGCCTGTTCATAGAGGACCACTTCAGTTCTCTGCTGAGCATTGAACTGGGTAGGAAAGCCTGGTTTTCTCAGGCCATACAAATAGGGCCAAACAGTTGCTTATGTCAAAACTGTCTTCCCTTCTTGAAGTAACCTGGTAACACAATATCTTATTACTAGGAACGAAACTGTATGTTCTGTTCTTTGCATTATGTTTCCTTCATTGCTTGTGAAAACGTGTGTTTGCAGTGTTACGTGAATCGGTGTTGCATTTACACACGATAGAACAGAATTGTACGAGCAAAACCCACGTATGTTGCACGTCATGTTTTCCAGCAAATCTGTGTTCGGGTCCATGCAGTTCTCAGAGCTGTATATTGGCTCAGGAAGAACAGCTTCTTCAAACCGGAGACAAACAGCTGGCTAGACATGTGCTCCTCTGCCTGCTTCTCATTGTGGGCCTCTTTGCTGTAAGTGTTTCATTGAGCAGAGAGGTGGGAGAAAAAATGATGTAGCTTTTTCAGGGAGGAAAAAATTATGCATTCCCACTCTTCCAGTAACAGAGTGATGTGTGCAGTTTAATGAAGTTCTAACACAAAGTCTGAAGACCTGTATGAACAGGCATATTTTGTTAAACAGTGATGAATTTGATGCACACTACTTTTTATGGTGTTTATGAGGTACCTGAGGATTGTGCTGAAGATGAATTCTTCACTTCTCATTTATCAGTGTATATATGGTACTCCTTACACCCAGATCTTAAAGTTCTGCAGTATTACACAGTGTGGCCTCCTCAATTTCAAGCATTGTAGCCATAGCAAGTTTTAAGTCTCTTACGTTTCATGCTGTTGCCTTCCCATTTTAATTGTTTATTATCTCTTACCTATCAAAAGTCTTAAGTTTGCTATAACATATCTGCCGCTCTAGTACTACGCAGTGCTATATAGGAATTTCCCTCCACTGCCACCCATAAAGAAGAACTATAGCTCAGTGGTAGAACTTGTGCTTTGTGTGCACAAGGTTGCAGGTTCAGTTCCTGGCATCTCCATGTAGGGCTGGGAAAGATCCCTGCCTCAAACCCTGAAGAGATGCTGCCAGTCCGTGTGGACAATACTAAGCTAAATGAACCAATGACCCGACCCAGTATAAGGCAGCTTCTGCTTACTTTAGAGTTGTGTTAACATAACATCATTGCACAAATCTGTTTCATATACTGATGGATGAAGATATCAGCATAAAGGTGAGGTGTAATGATGAGGCAATAGGTGTGATGATTGGCCCCTCAATTATGGAATGATCTCCCCAACGAGACTTGCCTGGCGCCAGCATTGTTACCTTTTCGGCGCCAGGTCAAGACTTTTCTCTTCTCCCAGGCATTTAATAGCATACACTGAGCTTTTTGAACTGACCTCAGAATAGTTGTTTTAAACAGATATTGTCTATTTTTGTTTGTATTTTATGCTTTTTATGCTTTTAAATTTTATATATTTGTTTTTAATGATCACTGTTTTTAACTTTTGTAAACCGCCCAGAGAGCTTTGGCTATGGGGCGGTACATAAATGATGATGATGATGATGATGATGATGCACCTATTGCAATAGTCATCATGCCCCCATTATAACTGCTTACACGTTGGTACAACAGATTGTATTTTAAGAGATTGCTTGTCTATTTCATCACACCCAAATATGCTGGTTGTGAGTCATAAATATGTCACTAAATACGTGCTTTTACTAACAGTAGCCCATTAGAATAGATACATATTACTGAACTTGCAGTCTTCTATTGGAAGATATTTTCTATTTTATTAAACAAATTTACATTCTATCTCATTGTAACTCCTAAGTGGATTACAATAAAAATCGCAAAATTAACAGTAAGACATGAACGTTAAAAGAAATATTTTTTCCTTCACAGAATCTTTCCAGCTGTTTATGGTGGTTGTTCAACCAAGAACCTGGAAGACTCTATGTGGAACTGCAGTTCTTTTGTGCTGTATTTAATTTTGGGCAGGTAGTTATTAATGTTGAGTCTTAAACTGATTCTGTGATCTTACTCCGGCTTATTTGAGCGTGAGTCCTACTGAACCCAAGTAAATGAATTCCACCTGGTGCCCTCCAGATGTGTTCTACTGCAACTGCCATCATTCCTAGCCAGCAGTCCAACACATCTGGAGGGCACCAGGTTGCAGAAGGTTGATGTGTAAAGAACATTGGGATACAAGTATTTGCGAGACAGACTTGACTCTCTTTTTACCCATCTTGAAAATGATGAAAATTCGGCTGAAATCTCTTGTTCATTGCACTTGCTATTCCTGTCTTTAAAGGGGATGGGAATTCCCTGCCAGTAGATGCAGATGTGTCATTAACATCTCTCACACAGGTAAAGTTTCATCAGGGTGTGCAGATTTGAATTGATCAAAATTATCTAATCGGTGGTAGTTTTTTAATCCTGTATTTAATCTTAAAATACCAGGGGCATAAAAAGCAGAGCAGGCTAAGCTCAAATCAACATCACACTTCAAAATGCCTGGTAAATAAGTAAGTTCAACCTGCTGCCGAAATGATAACAGCATTGCTGCAAATCAAACTTCACTAGGGAGGGCATTCCAAGGACGGACCACCATCACAGAGAAGTCCCTCTGCCTAGTTCCTGCACAGCAAGCTTTCCCTGGCGGAGGAACCTGGAAAAGAGCCGCCTCTGTAGATCTTAAAACACCAGCAGTTGGAAATAGCCATTGATTTGTTCCTTAGGCCTCCATAGAAGTATCATTTTCTTAGAATTCTTGCTGGTATAGCTACCTTTTTGTATGAGAAAACGGAAGCAAAATAGTTATTGAAGGGTTTGGCATTCTTTTATATGTATTATCATCCTTTCTTGAGGTATCTTTTTCTTTACTGTTAAAACATACTTTAAAAAGTATTTATTGTTGCCTTTTAAAATCCTCTCTTAACTGCCGTTGGTTCTGAGACTTAGCCTCCCTGATACGCTGAAACCCATTACTGCAATATGTCCATCTTTACTTAGCTGTTAGGGTTTTTTTACTGTCTCTAGATCATCAATTATTACTTACACTGTATGAAAAGTAAGAAATTACTTATACTATGCAAAATAAGAGAAAATCCCAAGCCTTATTCACAAACTTGCAACCTAACAAAACAGGATGTATGAGGGAAAAGGAATTGGGGAAGAGCATTTGAGATCACAAAAACATTGCTGAGAATCGATGCTTAGAAATTTTCCCATTTGGTAGGCTGTACCTCTTACTGTATTTTTAAATCTCTCTCTAGTTTGTATCTATTTAGAATTTAATGATAAAGAAAAGCTATTAAAAGTAGATTCCCCCCTTGCATTAGAACAAGTAGATCACTATAACTTCTCATGTCTGTCCCCAAATAAATCAGGATTTTTATGCATTGCTGATCCTTATTTTCTTTTTCAGGGATTCATATCTTTTGGAATTTTTGGTTTAGACAAACATTTAATTATTCTTCCATGCAAAAGGAGGTAATTATCAACATAAGTATATAAGGGCACAATCATATACATGTTTAGACAGAAAAAGGTCCTACAACTCCCAGCATTCCCCCGGGCAGCACGGTTGTGGGACTTTTTTCTGTCTAAACATGCCCTAAATATGTTCAATCCAGCTGTCTTTAAAACCTGCTATACTCTTTCTTGAGACCTGTTATCTACTCCAATCATCTACAGCTCTGTTGGGCATTTTGAATACAACTCTTCTGGCCATTGAGTATCATCAGCAAAAGTAGAATTTTGGGTTGGGGAATTCAATCAACTAACATTGGAGTAACTGAATTTCATAGCTGGTGAGGTATATGTGTGTATAAACACTGATCATAGACAGTCCTTACGATTGGTTTGTCTGTGCTAGTAACTGATCCATCACCATTTCGATAACAGCCTCCACTGTACAAAGAACAGACATTTATTCTCACACAAACCCTTTGAGGTTGATGAGGCTGAGATGATGGTTTGCAGGAGGCTACCCAATGAGCTTCCACTTGAAAAGGGGCCCCATTTCAGGCCATGTTCAAGCGCAACAAGAACCTTCTGCCCCACCACTAGGTTATAATTACACCTGCTGTATCACACAAGCATTAAACCATGGTTGCTTGTGGACATGCATATATCTGCTAATCACAGCACAAAAATAGGAATTCATTACTGTCTTAGGGCCTCTGCAGATAAGAGAACCCAGTATTTTACCCTTGCCGGGGAATTTGTAGCTGCCTTATACAGCACAAACAGAGATCATTGTGTGGAATGCTTTTAATTGTTTTTAAAAGTCAGTAGAGATGTGCTCATCCGTGCCGTTGAGGAAGTGTACGCAGAACCAAATGTAATAAGAAGTGAAAGGGGGAGCATTACAGAATGGCAGCACTTACCAGTTTAAGATCCTACATGAGCGTCCCTCTCTATATTGATATAGTAGGGAGCATTTAATCTCTAAAAGTTATGTAAAAAAAAAATGAAAACACAAATCAGTGGAAACATTAAGAGAATATTAAGTTGTATTCCTGGCCATGGTTATGTCATAGGGCGGGGACCCGACCCTTTTTGGCCCGTTTCTTACAAGCGCTGGGCTGAGTCAGGGCCCTTCTTCCTAAACTGGTCATGTCCCAGTTGAGGCACAAGTGGTGCAGAAAGGCACTTTGCTGGCACCTGCAGGGCTGGCTCCTGCAAGCACCCCAGAGAATCGAGTGCAGCACCTCACCCAGGAGAATTCCCTTGTTATCTCTGATCTCTCTCTTGCCTTCGTCAAATCTCTAGGCCAGAGGGAGGGTGCCACTTCATATCATTGACAGGAATATTTAAACTAAGATGTTCCTATTCTGCCTTTTCAGTCATTATATTGTTGTTGTAGTTTTGCTTTAAATTGGCTTTTTTTATGCCTAGGTTTGAATTTCTCTGGGGTAATAGAACAGTGGAACGCAGGGAATCATCTGTACCTGAGGATATCCGGATGACATGCCAACAATTTGTTAACTATCACAAAGATGTGTGTGTAAGGAGCATTGTGCAAGACAGAAGGTGGGGCTGTCTATCAGTGCAAAGATTCATTTAAACTGTTCTTATCATTGGGCTGGGTATATAATATGCATTAATATTGATACTGATGTCCTAACAATATTTGTGTTGCGGAAATATTTCCACGTGAACAATTCTAGACTTGTGGCTGTTTATTCCTGAACTAAGGTATGTTTGGTCTTAAACCGAAATAATGGGAAACTATTTTCAAGATTTTTCCTTTGAATTTATATAAGAGGACACATGTTAACATCCTGAAATCATAGCCCACAGATTTCGAATCTGGCTTTAAGTGAAGGTCAGAAGCTATTCAAACTTTTGAACAATAAAAATAAATAAATAAAGCATGTGCTATTAATAAAAGTGGCAGTAGAAGAAAATGCCGTTACCTTAACTGAATTCTTCCTTGAACTATTGCATGAAACCAAGAAGCATTGGGCTTAATCTCCTATAAGATGTATTTTGGAGTTTTTGATGATGCCACCAAGTCTTTCAAAAGTAGCATTTTTCTTAATCCCATTAGATCTCAAATGTATTCTATACCTGAAGTCCTAAATGATCATTCTGTGTTTGGTGTAATGTCGTCAGGCCCAAAATTCAGGATTGCATATATTTCAAAGCTGCTTTTTTGATATAGGAAGGAGGGAATAATGAAGTCTTAAATTTGTAAACTAAATTGTACAATTTAGAATGATTTTCTTTTTTTCAGGTATCTCTAATGAGTAACTTTTTAAAACAATGCACAGCAAAATTGTTTAAATTCTGAAATCAAATGCCATTTTTTATTTGAATATGCACATTATAATAGTTCACATTGTTAGCACAACCACCTCCATTTTCTAAAGGAAGCTATATAGTATCCATTATACACCAAGCGAGGAGTCACGTACTGAGAATGTTTCCACACTTGAGTAAAATGTATGCCTTCTCTTGACCCACTTCTCATCTGTATGTTTTTCTCATGTTCTCTTTCTTCTCAGTTGAATGCCCTGCATCTGTGTTCTTCTATTTGTTGTTCCAGTATTTTGTTCTGTTGGCCTTGCTTTGCTTAGTTAGTCCAAATTAACTTTTGCTTCTTGTTTTCATTAAAATTCTGAGAAGCTGCTTCATTGTTTGCTGCCTTGTGTAGTCCATCTTGACTTGCTCTAATTCTAGAACCCTGAACAATTGCTTTCTATAAGTAAGAGTTTAGATAAACAGAAACCCTCACTACCACAGGTAAACTTTGGAGTGATACTTCTGCTGTCATGCATTACAATTTTTTTCTTACTATATCATTGGAAATCAAGTTTATTTCCTCCCCCAAATCTCATCCTTAGTATCGCATATTAAAAATGTAGAAGAATAAGCATATGTAATTACTGTTCTTACAGTGATATAGAGTACTCACTTTATACTTAAAGAATTTCACAATTGCATTAAAAGGTACCTTAGGGTGCAATTGTATGCATATTTAGACAGAAGAAAGTCCTGCAATACCCAGCAATACCCAGCCAACATGGCTGGCTGGGGCATGCTGGGAGGTGTCAGACTTTTTTCTGTCTAAATTTGCATAGGCTTGTGGCTGAAGTCTACAACTCTTGGCACATTATATTTAGTATGGAGTCCCCACATAGATGCTGCTAGAAATCCCATGGCTGCAGTTCACATGGTGAGTGTAATGTTTAAAAGTGCCTTATTATAATCATTACCCCAATCATGTTTGGCATCAGCATGGCACCGGCAAAGATAGGCAGAGCTGGAATGCGAAAAGCTACGCCAGCATGTATGTTAGACAGCTGTTTAGTGTACTCCTTCTGCATGAATGTCTGCAACAGGGAAGAGCCGCTTTGATACAGGGGCTCTAGAGTTTACACCCAGCTCTCAACTGAAAGAGAATACGATTCTTGAAGTTGTTGTACTAGTGAATGCTTCAAATGCATAATCTGAACATAATTACAGCTTCTGTAGCAAGGGGAGGGGAATTGCTTTCAGATGGTGCAGGCTCAAGATTCCCACAAACTAGTTAAGTTGCCCGTAACATGTTCTCTAGCACTTGGAGGCCTAGTCTACCTAAAGAGCAGATTAGGTAATAAAATTGTCCCTTAATTGTTCTACTTCAGACTGAAAGTGTACTGCAAGGGTGGATGATTTTCTCCATTAAAACCAAATCTTTGAACATGTAAAACTAGCATAATACATAGCATCTTTCCATGTGCTAGGATTTTTTTTTTAACGTGTCGTCGCCTTCAGTCTGAAATGTGAATAGTCGAAGAAGAGGGTTACCACCACCGCTACGTTTTTTGTGTGAGGAAGGCTGTAGTCAGGCTGATTGCAGAGTAGTAGTAGCCTGGACTTTCCCCACTTTCAGTGCATGTTTGTGTGTGAAGTGGAGATTGTTGTTCCCATGATTTTAAACGTTGAATCAAGCTGTGCTGTAGCCTTCCCCAATCTGTTGCCTTCTGGATGTGTTGGGCAATAATGTTAATAATCTCCAACCAGCATGGTCATTTGACATCTAGAGAGCACTAGTTGGGTTTAGCTGCTATACTAACACTAAAACACATAACAGTGTGATTTGTGTGCATGTCTTAGCTCTAATAGACTTATGCATGTATTTTGACTGTGATTTATGAAGAATGGTAATATAGTTTTGCCACATAAAAAAGCTTAGCTAATTGGGCCTCTTTTAACATACTTTTAACTGTCATGCTGTCTTTCCTTGTTTTTCCCGTTTTTTTCCTTGTCCTTCACCCATCAAGCAGTGGTGGTACGAGATTTACAGACCATGTGGGTGAATCCTTCCTTTGACATACAGGTGTGGCAACAAGACTGTATCTGGGGTCTTCTTTGGCTGTGACCTGGTGAACTGGCTCATTGAAGTTGGCCTTGCCTTAGACCGTGGGGAAGCTGTGGTGTATGGAGACAGACTGGTGAAAGGAGGCGTCATCCAGCATATAGCCAATGAATTTGAGTTTCGGGATGAGCAGTTGTACTACCGTTTTATACCGAGGAGATTTACAAGAGAGCCAAGGAAATGAGGATGCACTTAGAAGATAGCCAGAGATTTGCCCAAACTCTCTGCTGACACTTAAATGCACGTTCTTTTATTTCCTCTCAATTATAACATGGCTCTGTCTTGTCTCCTACCCAAAGAGAATGATGTCTTGCATATTTAGTGCTAGTATGAGGTGCTTCAGGGAATTATTTTAAATCATGGAAATTGTTCAGTACCCAGGTTTTTTGGGTGTTTTTTTTTTTTTTTGAAATAACAAGTTTTAATATATAATTTTCTTTTCTCGCTTGTGCAAACAGTGCTGTGGATAAACCAGATCTTGAAGAAACTGTTATGTTCTCTCTCCAGTTTAATTCTGGTTTTGTATCATGTGATGCACTGATTTAAGAAAAAGGGGGAAAAAACAAGGGGCAGCTATTAAACCGTGTTTTGGCTTGTGCAGTCCCTTCCTTGTTGAAGATGAAATCCTCTATTTATGCTGACATAAATAACTGTGAAGATTGATGTGGTGTCCAAGGATTAGTACTAACAAATGGATGATTTTTCTCCCTTTTAATAGTAATAGTTGTTTTGTGAATGGGCCAGTCCTTCTAAAGAACAAAAATGTACCCTGCAATCCTGTGTACCATCAGAATACTTGGATTTCAGTGAAGTTAGTGGGATTTAAAGCAATCTAATCCTATGCAGAGCTTGTTGCCTAAGTATATTTTTGTTTCTCAGACTTTTTCCCTTACTCTGAAATGAGTAATAGCTACTGAAAATTGAGCCATTCATTTTCACAAACCTCAAAGCACTATACAGATCCTGACATCTATTGGTGTCTATGAGGTTGTGGTTACTTTGCACCTCTAAACTAGAACCAAAAGCCTATTAAAAACAAATGCCAAATACTTGAATTAAATTTGAGTACTACTTCAATATGCAACTTTAAAAGTTACAATTGCTATTTTGTTAGACAACCTTACAATACAAATTTGAAAAACATGGGTCTTCACAGGCTCTTCAATGGATAAAATTCAATTCAATGCCAATAACCCCTCACCCACTACAGTGTCTGCATTTTTATGCTTGTGTTTTGTTGTCTACATAAAGGAACACTGAAATATAAAGAATGTCCTTTTACTTTTTACTCTTAAGCTAATATTGCAGGTTAATAACAGTAGTAAGTGGCCATTTTATTGACCTTTTTAAAAAGCAATGAGAGTGTTAAACACTTCCCATAGGTTATTAATCACCACTATTACTGGAAGGAACAATTTGTCACATGACTTTTTCTTCATTATATCTTCGTTACCTTCATCTAACCCTCCACTTCTTGGCAGAGTAATGGTGAGAATATTTTATTTTTATACCTCTGTTTCTCTATGGATGATATTTGAAAGACAGCCTTTTTTGGAACTTGTGGCTGTTATAGCTTAGAATGAGTTCGTCCTAACAGTCTGAAATATAATCAACATTTCAGCAGCCACAATTGCATGTATTGCAACATGCATGACACTTGCAACAACATAAGCCATTTCCTTTTGTTGTCAAATGGCAGACATGAACTGACAATGTTTCTTCTACATTATATAAAAACAGGCCTACCTTCCATAATGAAGAAAACTGGGTTTTATATAAAGTCTGGTTTTAATCTGATCTGCAGTTGAAATGGAAGGAATGCTATTGGATTTCTAAATCATGTTTTTTGTCTAATTTGGGAAAAATTATGGAGAAATGTGTTTTGGAAGTATTTGGTATTTCTACATTCTTGGTGTTCCAGTTTCTCAATAAATACAGATGTTGTCTTGTAGTTCTGAATATATATTTTTTCAGAGTTGAAGAAAAAAATTCCTGCCTGTAGCACTAAATCCAACATAATTGTGTAGTGGTACTTGCAGTACTTTCTATTTTATATGTTCACCTCGTAGCCATTACTTGGGTTAGACCATACTATAGGGGTTCAGAACCGCAGGTGGGGGAGTCAGGCCCCCAGGGGTTCCATGGCTGACTCCACCCTCTTTTCCCAAACCACTGCTTGTTTGGTGCTTTCCTGGCTTTTGTGAAGCTCCCCCCCCCCTCAATTCTATAAGCCTGAAACGCCTCCCCTGAGGCCATTACCAGCAATAAGAGCTTTAAGCTAAAATACGCGGGGAATTTTGGCCTCACTTCTTTTGCTTTGGGCTGCTCCTACCCCCCAAAGGTGGGCCTCAGTCTGAAACACAGGTTCAACAGCCCTGCCATAGTATACCACTTAAGTTGTACTATGTTTAGGCACTAAGTGCCATTGTATACATGTTGACTCAGAGGTAAGCCCACTGAGTTCAATCAAACTTGCATGTCAGTGTGTGTAGGATTGCAGCCTCAAGTAGCTTCTTGCTGGATTTAAGCTTTCAACTAGATGATGGTGCAGTGAAGTTCCATATCAGGATAGCAGTCATTGACAGCCAGAGTAACCCCCTTGCTTACTAATCAATATGTATTCATAATTAAAGTTCAGCACCACAAATCAAGCTTCTAGAAATCTATACTTTTTAATTTATATTTTAATTTATGTATTTAATTAAAATATAAATAGAAAGTATAGATTTCAACATGATCCAGTCAAAATTAAATGGTTGGATTTGGTGGGAGAATACATAACCATATGTTTAACTTGTCTGAACAGGCCCATTGATTTCAACAACATTCTAAGCCATGGTTAGGTCACTAACCCTTTTGCAGTAAATGGTTTGTGAGCATGTTTAAACTGTGGTTATGTAACCACCATGATTAGGAATGGTTCACACGACAACGTAAGCCATAATGTTTAGCTCAAAACGCTCAAACACCATGGCTTGCTCTTGCCTAGCAAATCTTTGTTAAAACAAACAAACAAAATGAGGTGGATGTCATGATAAGCCAGGGTTCTGGAGAACCCAGAATCAAAGGCCATGGTTTGTTGTAGGCTTATGACTCTGGCTTGTTAGGAGAGAGACAAGCCAGAACCCCCAGTTCATACATCACAATAAACAAACTACAGATGACAAGAGGGGCCAAGTAGGATTAATTGGACAGTGTGAACGAGCACACTTGCTCAATCCTGATAAACCAGGGCTGTCTGTCAGTTTTAGATTTCTATGGAGAAACTAGATTTTATGTGACTTCAGTCTCAAAAATATATGGATTACAATGTAAAGGGTAATGCCATTACTAAGTTCAAAACCTTAATGTAAAACCATTCTACCTATACTGGGAGCAAGGTATTTCTCACAGTAAGCATCAAATTCAACCTGCAATAACACCTTCACCACAGTTGTAAGAAAAAATAATACTATGAGCACTCCTTCATACACTATTCTTTAAAAATATACAAATCACAAGTGCTATGGTGCATAACATTCAAACTTAATATCCATTGTAATTTCACAGTGCATTTATTTTTTAAAGTCTGAAATACTGTTGTGAAATGTTCTCTGGCATTTTACAGTTGACTTGAATTTGTTTCCTCTAGCTAACAAAATAACTTGTAAACTGTTAGTATAGAATTAGATTGATTTGCACACAGTGTACAGTGTGAATTCTTCAAATTTATTTTTGTGTTCTGTGCAGCTAGATTTTTAGTCTAATATTACTTCATCCATGCTTATGTTTACTGGATACTCTGAAAGATCACTGTGTTTATTTTGTGTCCGTGTGTACATAAAACTTGGCATGAAGTACTAATAGAAAACAAAGGGAAACGCTCCATCACGGGCAATGCAATCCTATACATGTTTACTCAGAAATAAGTCCTACTGAATTCAATGATGCTTACTTTCAGGTAAGTGTGTAAAGAATAACAGCCTATTGGCTAACAGTTGGCATAAAGCAGAAGTGGGCAACTAGTTAAGACTGAAGCTCCCATCATCCCTCACCATTCATTATGCTGGTAAGGATGCTGGAAGTTGTAGCCCAAAACATTTAAAGCAGGGGGGGTGGAACCTTTTTGGGTTAGTGGGCACATTTGGAATTTTGAGGATGTTGTGGGTGTTCTCACAAAGTGGCTGCCGTGTGGGGGTGGCATGCCCATTCATAAAATGGATGGTATCAGGGGCACGGCCAGCCACAAAACACTCCTCTCCCAGAATGCAGACTGGTGAGATGAAAAGAAACTAACTTCCACAAGCTGGAGGTGGGGTCTGATCTCCAAAATACAAAACTACTCTTTTGAATCCAAATGAAGATAGTTCTGGAGGGCAGCATTTCATTCTGTGGCATGCCAACCTCTCCAATTAAAATAATTACAATATCTTAAATAAAAATCCGGGGGTGGGTGCCAAGGGAGGAGTCCATATTGGTTGGATGCCATATTGGAGACTTCAGATCTGGAGAACTGCAACTTGCCCACTCCCGGCCTAAAGTGATAATGATTAGTACATACATTCCACAAGCCTAATGTCAAAGTCTCCTACCTTTCCAGTCTGATTACACACACTAAATGCTACTTGGCCAGAACTAAATGCTACTTGGCAAAGAACAAAATGGCATAAGCGGCTGAGAATACTAAATAACTCCAAATATTTTCTTAGGCATAAGCATGGATTTCATCTTCTATGCAGTTTGAGAAGAGACTAACGGCTCGATCAACATCAAGGCATCCATTCTGTAGAATATTCTCCATCACATTAATCTTCTCTTTCTCCAGCTTCCGAATTTGATCCATTATCATTTTACCCTTTTCCTATATAACAATACATAAAATAAAACAAGATGATACTTGAACATAACCAGAACACGTCTAACCATTTTAAGCAGTTCATGCCACAGTACACCCATCTCTAGTGCTAGGATTCCATATAGGTGGAGATCTACAACAAAATGTTGCAGTGTAGCCCCTAAGAGTGCTCTTGTCGGGGGCAGCCAGCCTGAGAAGCAGCCTTACAGTGCTGTCTAGGACTCCCGACACCTTTGCCATGTTATACATGGTGTTAAGAGCTTAGGTTGAGAGCTGGTAGCTCCCCTTGAACCAAAGTGCTGGATTGCTATATAGCAGAGGGGAGAGGTTACGCCTACCCCTACAATGCTTTCCTTTCAAGATCGTACAATAAGCAGCTAGCGTCTTAAGCAGCTCAATTCCTTCCCTGCCTCTCCTCTAGGTTTGTGTTTTTAACCACACTTAACATTCCAGGGCTCAATGGTTCTTGACGATAAGATTTAATTGCAAGACTCACGGCCTGAATGTCTTCTAGTTGCTATAGACCCTTATTTAGCCTCACTTCCAACCTGCACTGTATTGCAGAGCTGTTGTAAACCACTCTTGCACACACAAACACCTATAATATGGTAAGAATGGACTATCAGGGTGATTTTTAAATGCCTAAAAAATAAAATAAAATAAATGACTCCCAAGGAGAGAGAAGATGATGTCTTGTCACAGCTACACTAAAATATTGGCTCCTCCATTGTTTTCTATGGGCAATTATGCTGCAGAAGATGAAAACAGTATTCATTGTAAACCCTGTCTGGGGCTGATGTGAGTTGCAGTCCAACAACATCTGGAGGGTCACACATTCTCCATCCTGATTTATATAAACCCCAACCTTAGTTTTGGGTTACCCTGTTCCAATGCCAAATGTATAGTGGCACTTGACTACCTGGGTTTGCTTTGTAGGGGAGAATCCGTGGGATGAGTTCTTAACCCTCCCCGTAGGCCTGTTGATTCTACTCTACTTACTCCCCCAGTCATCTGTCTGTGTATATAACACAAACCTATATAGCTTAACTTGCATTAGCAGAGTGAAGTGAAAGTGGCAGTGCAAAATACAGTGCTAGCAGTAGGGATGGGGGGAGGGGGCAGATAAGACATCAATGCCAAGTAGACCCATGACCCTTCTTCAGTGTGTCATACCACATCCTTTTCTGCCCATGTAAAATCAAAGATATTGATGTACTATTGAACGGCACTATGTTCCGTGTGAGACCATGTGACTACTGCTAGGAGCATCTACCATGCAAAAGCACACGTTGAAAAGTTTCTTGGGAATTAATTGGTTTTGCTTGAGCCTAGGAAACGAGCTAGAGTAGCATGTGCATATATCCTCTTGACCTTTCAAGAAATATGTTTGATCCTTTGACTGAAAGACTATATGCCATAGCAGCCTCTCCTCATCTACAAGAGTTAAGTGATACATAGTGTTAAGTTACATCAGCATTATTCAAGTAGCGCAACATACAAAAAACTTTACCTTGAACTAATTTTAATACCAATGCACTTTGTGCTACACAGTTCTAGCTTAAATCAACCTACCTTGGAGGACTCCATCATGGCAGTTGCACTTTCATGTTTTTTGTAGAGTTCATGTCTTCTGTCTGGCTTAGTCTGAAATCGTGGTTGCTTTTTAACCGGATCTTCAGGGCCAAACACCGGGGAACTGGTTTTTAGCAACTGAGTAACATTTGGCACGAAAATGAAAGGTTTAAAGACAGACCTAGAGAATAAAATGAAATTCCAAGTTAAATGAAAATTAGCACAAATGTACACTAGATGATTCTTTCCCCTGGTTTCCTTGAGTTTAAAGTACTTAACCCATCAATATTACAATATCTTATATGTTTATTCAACATAAATCCCATGGTAGACTTAACTCCTCAAGCCAGTTATCTTAAATACACCCAGCGGTATGGTCTATTAAAATCAGGGAGCACTTAACCATTAGAGGAGAATAGGTTCTTGAACAAAAAAGACAGTTGCACAACAGATATGGTTTCCAGCATGTTCCAAGGAAATTTTTGAACAGAATGAGGGAAATGTTTGAGGCTCTTCTTGCTGGCCCACCTTTGAAGGCCGTTAGGTGGGCAAGTACATATGAGAGGGCTTTTTCTGCAGTGGCCTCTCACATCTGGAATGAGTTGACATCAGGTCTCCATCAAGTTTCATCATTGCAAGCATTTAGGAAAGCCCTGAAGACTTAGGGGGGCATCTGTGCATGTTGAGATCTACAACTCCCAGCATTCCCCAGCCAACATGGCTGGCTGGGGAGTGCTGGAAGATGTGGGACTTTCTCCTCTTTAAACATGCATAGGGTTACACCCTTATTTTCTCTGTCCTTCCCCAGATTGTTTTATTGGACTGTTCTGCTTTGTAGATGCAACCGTGTTGTACATTTTAGTACTGCCTAGGCCTGCTGTTTTATCATTGCATGGGTTTTTATTATATGAGATTTTATTGCTGTAAGCTGCTTTTGAAGGACTTCTGCCCTGAAAGGTAGCCTAGAAATCTCTTAAATATAATAATGATTCTTGGTAGAAATTGTTGAAGCATTAAACATTTCCCTTGAAAAATGCATTGGGGACCATGGGCTAGACCTAAATATGCATTTGCACAATAGTTATAGCAGCAACAGAGTCCCGCGGAATCATTGCGCAAGTGGTAGTGCAACATGCACATGATGCGTTGTGCAAGAGCCTAGCACTTGTGGCACCCAGCAAGACGACATCACACAATTGGGGAGGGGGGTGTTGTTGCACGTCCACACCATGCCTTCCACTTGCATGGGATGGAATCTGGACCCCAACCAATATCTAATGTGCAGCTGTGTTTTTTGTTCTTGGATTTTTCTTTGGCTGTAACAGACCCTCTCTATCTGTGCAAGAAGTAGGGTCCTCGGGAATGGTGTGTCTTTGGACTACCAAGACGTTTTGGGGGCTTTTAGTTCAGAATGCTAAAAGTAAGTTGCACAAAGAAGAAAGTTGTGCAAAGAAAGGGTACATTAGGATTTCATTTTGATGACAAATTATTTGTATCACCTGTCAGGGTCTGGAGTTCCAGTAAAGAAATGAATGCAAGGGAGGCTAGGCTCCTGAGGGAGTATGGAAACCATGCTTCCAGTGGTCATAAAGCTGCCTTCCATATTAATGCCACTCTCCTTATCCCGAAGGATTGTCATCATTGTCTCAGCTTTTATACTGCCTGTGTAAGACAAAACATTAGTCTTCATGCAAAATGAATGCTTCTTAACTAAACCAGTAAAATGATATAAATAGCACCAATTCAAAACCCATATGCATGTTTGCTATAAGCTAAGCAACTATTAAGAAAATGTAAGGCAGGAACAGCAGAAAGAAAGATGGCTACACCATTATATTTCAATAAAGCAGGAAGTACTACTGAACAAAAATGCTGCTGTCCTCTCAGAGCACATCCATTCCTTCCCTCTGGTTGTGTGTGGGGCAGGAAAGAGCTACCTCAGTGCGGATACAGCATCCCATAAATCATCTCTTGAAGGTGGAGGGAAGAGATCTGCTTTTGCAATTCTGTTACTCTCAAAACTGTGATGTTGGGGGGGGGAAACTGAGTTCCTTTTTATCTATATTATAATGAAGGCTTCCTCAACCTGGTGCCCCCATGTTGTAATTCATTAAGGGATTTTGCTTTAGACTTCAACTCCCATCAGCCCCAGCTAACATAGTCAATGGACAGAAATGCTGGGAGTTGACATCCAAAACTTCTGGAGGGCTCCAAGTTGGGGAAGGCTGTTGTAATCCATGAAGGGGTTTTGTAGAGTTGACAGCAGTGATAAAACCTCCTGCAGTGGCTGGTTCCGCTGCTTGCCTGTCACAGTGGAGAAGGCCGGTCAGAAGGGGTTCTGAGAGGAAGGCAGGCAAGAAGTTCCTATAGGGAAAACTGGGTAGGATGAAGCAAGGACATAGGAAAGCAATGTTGGGAAAGCACCTGCTCCAGGAGAATGAAAGGAAGAGCAGAAGGGAAGAAGAGGGGAACGAAAACTGGGAGAAAGAATGGACAAAGGTAAGAGGTACAGATGGGTAAGAGTGGCAGAGGTGAGGAAGGATCAAGTTTACAGATTGCCTTGAAATAACCAGTCAGATCTTTGGTTATAGCCTGTCTAATCTGTAAGAATCCATCTCTTTCTTTCCCCCCCCCCACAGAAAAGCTTTGTTTTCCAATTTAAGTTTTCAACATCCCCCCCACTAATAAATTTAGAAGACCCATTGTCCATTTTAGAACATCAATCTCAATATTAAAAACAAATCCTCTGTGCCAATTTTAGAAGATTTCTTTTTAAACAGCAGAAAGTAAGATCTTTAGACACTAGTGAGTTACAATAATGATTTCCCTCAAGGTAAGTTAAGAAAAATGGAGAAGCTTAAACTGCATCAGACTGATAACTTGAACACCTGGTGTGACTTAAAACCAGCTGAGGTAAGTCCCTGAAAAATGGGGATTTAGAGAGTGAAAACACTGATAGAACCTCAACAAGGCCATCATATTAGACAGGTATTAAAAATGTTCTGTATTCAGAACCTACAATTCCCCAAATGAATGTAGGATTTGCATGATCACAGGGGCATTATAGCTGTAAGTAATCCACTAGGAAGCACAGAATAACTGCTGCAATTGGGGGTGGTAGGGCTCAGCAGAATGAATATTGAAACAGAGGGGTGCAATTTTATTTGGGCTTAATTCTTTTTTCCAACGCATACGTGACTTTACATGCAATTTTTATATACATGTAGTAAGCAAACAATGCCAAGTTAATGACTGATACAAGAATCACAAAATTTGGAAGTGTTCAAAAGATAATGCAGTATTCTTTAAGGATCTGTGCTGTTACAACCCTTCCTCTAAAGCAAGGCCCTCAAAGCATGAAGAGGTGCAACAGTAGCTAAGGGGAAGTATGGCTTCCTTCCTGATTCACTCAGTTATCGTGTAGGCCTTGACTGAGCCAAAAAGCAGAATATAGAGCCTTCCTCTAAAGAATGAGCTTTTTGTACTTGCAGTCAATACTATTCTTATATGCTAGTAGCATTGCTGTAAAGAATCCACTGATAAAGCACTGGGTAATAAGTTTGCCACAAGTGAGTGAAAGAGAGAGGGGGGGGAAGCAAAAGGGAGAAACATAAGTACTAACCTAGATAGATATTGTAAACAACAAAAAGATGTTAACAGGGGGAGATGAATGTGACATTGCAGGTCAGATTTAAGGATGCAACCTAAGTCTGGAAAGAATGTTTAATTCCACTGGTGCAGAGGAATGATAGTTGATTGCCCGAGTCATAAGGACGTTTTGAAGTGGTATAGTCCTCTTACAAAGATTACACTATGTTTTGTATCAGGAATTTCATGTCTGATGTTGCCTCCCCCCCCCCCACTTACAAATATTGGAGGGGAGGGTTACAAATGACCTTTGATTCAAACATGTAAGCTCCATAATAAGGGCCATTAGAAACACTTTCCCACATAAAGTGCAGCTGGTGGTACACTTCATATGCACATAAGAATAAACCTTAGGAGATATTTAAGCTAGAATGATCAAACTACTTACAATGAGCAACAATACACAGTCATTGTTGATTTTAATGATTATTCCAGAAGCTATGCAGTTTGATGTTTGCAGCTAAAGTACCTTTAGGATGACAGTGAACAAAGTCCTTGTTGAAAGCAGTACTATTATAATATATGTTTCCTCCGCTCCCTTCAAGTTAAAAAAAGTTAATAGATCTAACATTTTGAACCCATGTCTACTTAATAACTCATAAAATTAAATGTCCACATTCTCAATGGCTCTACTTTATTATTACAAGGAGATATTTTAATCAATTATCTAAACAAACAAAAGTAAAGTCCCTTGTAATTCAACAAAGGTACCTGTATGCTTCTTCAGTAGTTTATAGCCTTCACAGAATCTGCCTCTTGTAGTAGTCATTCTGGCAGTATTTACATATGAATACGTGGCAGCAAAATCAAATTCTTTTTTGCCATCCCACCACCCTTTGCTTGTAGCATAACTCCTTACTTCTGGATGCTCACGATCAATCTTAGTTGTTATTGATAGTTGATTGGAGATGTTCCTTACCCCTTCTGTTAAAAAGTGTGAAAACAAGTCTCTTAATTGTATTTCTTAAATGTTTTCTGTATAAAACTGACCTTTTAAAAATTGTTTACATTTAGGCTCCTGAATTATAAGAGATCTCAGGAAGCAAACTAATCCCCCCACAAGGTGGATGTATTTGTTCCGTGCCATATTGTATATCCTGCCTCTCTATTTGGCATATTTAAGGCAGCTAACAAAAGCAGAACAACCATTACAACAAGTATGTGCCAAATTATTATAAAACAAATGTAAGACTCTTACAATGGGGCAGTATCCAACCGTGTCCATCCACAAGCAGGGCCCACTGTTGATTTCCTTCCGCAAGCAGACAGGCCCACTGATTCTATTGTACAAGCAGCAGCCACTACTTGCACAACGATGATTTAGTGCTCCCAGAGGCAAGCCCTAAAACAAGTCGAAACCCTCGTTTCTGGAATGGGACCAGTTGGCAAAGCTCCCTTAGGTGAGCTCCACCCACCCGCTTTGTTCCAGAAAGTTTCCGCTTGTTTCGCGTTGCCCCAGGAAGTGTTAAATCTCTGTTGAGCAAGCGGGGGCTGCTGCTTGCAAAATGGAACCAGGTCTCAGGGTTAAAAAGAAAGAAAAAAGAAAGAAATGTCCTCATTGGAATTGGCAAGACATTTTGTCTTGCCCAGTGTGTGTAACTGCAGTTTGAAAATAGGAGAGGGAAGAACTTAAAACCCCTTACCAAAACGCCACGGTCCTGATCCAAATCGAGGCCACACACACTTACACTCAAGTAAGTAAACAGAACATTTAGGTGACTGGGAGCGAGGTGCTTATTACAAAAGAGAGCTTCAGCTATGGGGCGGTATATAAATTAAATAAATAAATAAAGGAGAGGGAAGCTGCTCTGTTATTTTGGCAATACCCAATAGCCCAGTTACCAATATTTAACCTTGGCCTGTTCAGTGTAGGATCCTTTACTGCACCAACTGTGGGTACCAAATTTGCAGCTGTTTTTGCTGCTGCTCAAATCCTACTTCAGGAAGGCTTGATTATGGCTGCTCCAGAGTGTGTGGAAGATAAGAAGACAGAACTGTCACCTCCTGCCCCACATGCATTGTTTCCCTCCCTTTGGACCTGGCTCTCCAGCTAGATTTAATTGGCTAGCTGCAAAGATGGACTGCACAGCTACTGGAGGTGGAGCGGAAATTGAATGTGTAGGTGAGAGAGCAAGCAATGTAGACCTGTTCAGGAAGTGGCCTCAGCAGCAGTTCATGGAACCAGACGGCCACTTGAAAAATAGAGAGTATTACTGCTTTATGGGGTTAGGAGTTTGTGCAATCCGTCAACTGCACCACCAGCCACAGCGGCCACCAGTCACCACTGCTTTGCAATGCGAAGTTTCTAATACGTCAGAATATTACCATTTTGATTTTTTTTAAAGATAGCTGAACCTTATGTTCAATATTTCAGTATTTCCTGGAAATCAGGTCTACCAGACCCATCTCTTGTACCTCTTATGGTTTGGCCTGTTTCAGACATCACAAGCAAATCATGGCTTGGCTTCCAGGTCCAAGCCTTTTATTTGTGTTCTACCTCCTCCCCTTGCACACTGTCCCTCACTTTCTCATTCACAATAATATAGTTTGCTGTGATATCCACATCAGCCCATTATAGTTACTGTAAAACAAGGGTAGCCAACCTAGTGCCCTCCAGATGTTTGGGACTACAACACCCATCACTTCTGACTATTGGCAATGCTAGTTGGTGCTGGTGCCTATCCTTGCCATAGTTTGCCTCCAGATCAGAATTGTAGTAAATATAATTTGCCCAATTCTGACATTAGATATTTCCTGGAGGAAATTCAGACCGTGTGATGGGAGGAAGAAGCGTGTAAGTCGAAGGCATGGCCTGACAGCCAAACAATGGTTTCCCATAATATCTGAATCAGGCCTTTATGTAACATAAATCTACATTATTATTACTGTCCACCAGTTTAATCATTTTTTGATAAGTCTCTGCTGAAAGAGGAGTGATGATTATAGAATTAGGCCACTTTCGTCAGCACAAACAATCAAGCAGCACAAGAAGACTTGAAAACAAATGAAGGGGTATTAGTCATACCTTCTACCTTCTCTGCAGCCCAATACTTTCCAGAGGTTTCCAGTATCCAAGCTTCCTTTCTGTCTACTATCAGAAAACTATTGTGGTATGTAAATCCCATATCACTCTCCATACAGTTTCCACCTTGACCATATTTGTCCAGCAAGTCAACGATGACACTGACCGCTTTTTCTGCACTATCAGCTCTTTCAAGTCCAAGCCTGAAATTAAATCAGTGTTAACTTTCCATAGGATTCCTTTCTTAAACTATAAGAACAAAGTTGAATTTGAATATTATTGCAACAGGGTAAACATCCTTCTACCAACTGCACATGTATCTCATCCTGGCTCAGGCTCATCACAGCTACTGCCACAAAAGGTGCTTTTATGGAGAAAAACGTATCTCCAAACCTATAAGATGGCATCCTAGCATCCATGGGATTGTCACCATTCACCTAGCACTGGTATGTGTGTCCAAAAAAATAAGAAGTTAACAGAGTATTATGGGTTGGAATGGGGTAAATAGCTAAGCAAAGCAATTTAGCTAAGAATGCTGGTGCTACTGCTTCAAATAGATGCAAATGCATAGTATTGGAGCACCAAAAAAACTGCATGTACTTTCTTGAACAAAAATTATCTCAAGATTGAACTTACTTAATAAGACTGTTTCTATTGATTGAAAAACAAACAATTACAGTGATGCCTTTATGAGAAGTTAGTAGTTTGCAGTCTTCATAGTACCTGGAGTAGGCAAAAATCATCTATCCCAGAATTGGGTACAACATTTGTTTTCCTTTCTAGCAAGATCATGACATCCATCACCGTGCTTTAAGGCCTGATATATCCAAGGCCCTATGCTTGAATGCATGTTCTATCACTTGATGAATGCAACTTGTGTAAAAGAGCAATATTATGGCTAGCGTGTGTGAAAGAAGCATCACACTTCAAATACCACTGCTAATTGTTTCCTTCACATTTCAAATATAATGTTTTTCAAAGGCACGTTTAGCTGCAAATGATCAAATGCTGAATAACACAGTGATCAGAGAATCAACACATACGAACCAGGACCAGCCCGTCACCTCCCATTTTCTGCATGTTTATAAGATAGCCTCTCATCTAGGAAAATTAATGCAGATTGTCTGCAAACCTGACAAGATCCATGCCTAGGAGCGCTTCATCGTCGCAGACTTCTTCTTTCCCCCACACTGCTTCATTCCCAATGCAAACTCCATGTTCATTGGCCCCCATTTCAGCACCCCACAGCCATGATGGACGACTCAGGACAACTGCATATGTTTCTGGCACTTGTTCAATTTCTATATAAGTACACTGCAATAAAGATGTTTCCAGAAAATGCATCAGAAGAATTTAAAAGTCATTTTCCAAATGCCATACAAGAGGTTGGATACAAAGTTGTGCGAGCCGTTTCCCAACCCCTCCTCCCCACGGCAACCCTGTGTCCCTTGAAATGGCTTTCAGGAGATCCTCCTGACCAAAACGGGCTATGGCATGGGGGGCTCGGGGGGGGGGGACTACATGGCTGAGCGCCCAAAGGATGTGTTCACATTGCCTAAGGTTAGTGGGCAATTTATTTACTTCTTTTATTTAATAGATTTATATCTTGCTTTCTAGGAAAAAAAACTTACAAGGCAGCCTATGATCATATATAAATTAAATAATAGGAAGCCTATTCCCAGAATTCATTGCAAGCAAGCAGAAGTGCTTGCAATGGATTGTAAGTTGTAAGTGGATTGTAAGTTGGGACAAGCAACAGCCCTGAGTGGAAGGGAAAAAGGATTAGGCCCCAACAAAACCCACTGGACAACCATCTGTCAGGGATGCTTTAGGGAGGATTCCTGCACTGAGCAGGGGGTTGGATTCGATGGCCTTGTAGGCCCCTTCCAACTCTGCTATTCTATGATTCTATAATAACACAATTATTACATTGATATTCTGTGTACTTAAATATATTATGTTATCTACTGTCAGCATCAGGGGTAGGGTACAGGAGAAGGGCCTCGATATTAGGTTTTGCCCCCGGTTACCTTTCTGTTGCCCTGCTGGAGTGGGCATGAATGAAAACAGGGTTCCTAGAGATCCAACCCAAGATTTTTATTGAGCTGTGGTTCAGTGATGAGAGCAAATGCTCTGCCTGCAAAGAGTCCCAGGTCAACCCCTGGCACCTCCAGATAAGGCTGGGGAAAACCCTTGCCTGAAGCATTGGAGAGCTGCTGCCAATCAGTGTCAACAATATTGAGCTAGAAGGACTTCTGGGCTAACTCGATACAAGGCAGCTTCCTATTTTGCTAAGGATAAGCTTTCTCATTCTAAACCTGTCACTCATAATTTGCTTCAATGCACCAGCATATGATTTTACTTCAGAAGAAAGTATTTATTTCACTACTTCACTCTTTAAGGTAGGGATGGGGAACATGTGACCCTTCAGATGCTGTTGGAGTACAACTCCCATCATCTCTGGTCATTGCCCTACTGGCTGTGGCTGATGGGGATTGGAGTCCAACAACATCTGGAGCACCACTGCTTCCTTATCCCTCCTTTAAGGTATACAGAGAAAACATCCTAACATGGCTTGTATTATCTTCCTAGAAACTTTGCTTTTACCTCAACTTTTTCTCCTGGATTATGAGTTGCAGCAGGGAAGTACACAATCTCCTGGACTTCATCGGAGGGCCTATCTGAGTTTTTTCCAAAGATGATCCTGCTGCCATGTGTGGCGGGAGGCAGAGCCACAAAAGTATCGCAGGAGGAAGGTTCAATGAACCTGTGAGCCATCCTGGAAAATAATGTAATAAGAGACATAGCTAGCATTCTGCTGGTGCTACATAAATGAGAAATAGTAGTCACGGTTTCCACTAAGAAGGTCATGAGTTTTATGAAAAACAACAATGGAGGTCTGGCAAGTGGGTATTGCGCCTAAAGCAGTCAAAGGGTTGTATCCAATATTCATCTTGTTTAGAGTAAATCTAGTGAAATGAATCAGACTTAAGTTCAACTAAAACTGGATGCAACACAAAACGTGTATTATAAATAGAGTAAAGGTGCAATATGTTTAAAGAGGAAAAAGTCCTACGACTTCCATGCTGGGAGTTGTAGGACCTTTTTCTGTCTAAACGTGCATAGGATTGCGCCCTATGAGTATAGAATTCATGCATAAAGTAAGAGAACAGGTCCACCAACCCTCTAAAGTAGATTTGGAGGAGCTGGAGGAGGCAATCACTACTATCCTGTTCTGTTAATGGAAGCCATTGTGTTGACAGGAATTAAATACAATCTTCATAAATCAGCATAGTAAAATTACATCTGTAGTGGGAGAGAAAAACCTAGCTCTGACTGAACCCTAAACCACTACAATCAAATTTACTGATAAATTCTAGATCAGCAATTCCAGGATCTCTTTCAAGTTGTTTGTTGTTGTTGGAAAATGATGAGTTTTAGGTCAGATTACTTTTTGGCCCACTGTTTACAATGTTTTTCTCCATGTAATCAGCCAATTCAATAACTCTTCATAAATCTAATAAAGTCTGTTCTAGTCCATGAAAGAATATGTCACAATAAATCTGTTAGTCTTTAAAGTTTTTCAAGACTGCTGTTTTTTCTCAGTATGCATAGGTTACCCCAGTCATTCTAAATCTGGCGAGTGTGAACATTCATGTGCTAACAATCCCAGATGAAAATTGTTAAATAACGGTATTGATCCATTCTTGGGGGCGGTGTGTGTGTGTGGAATCCAAAAGTCATGCTGTTATTATTACTAAAATAGCACCAAGTCATGAGCAAACTTCTAAATTCTCCAGCACTCTACTTCAAGCTGAAAGTTAAGCAAAACAGTGAAGGTCAGGATGAAAAAAGCAAGCAAGCATGAAGATGCCCCAAATTGTAACAGTCTTAAGAAAATGTGATGTGGACTTAATTAATCCCAGATGGAAGTTTGTGAAAGTTCACAAATCAGAGATTCCCCAGTGAATGTTGACAGTTACATTTGCAGAGAGGTATCTGTTTGTAGTTAGCGCAAAACAAAGCAAAGAAGCTTGTGGCAGTAGAAAGACTGACTAATGTATTGCGGCATACGTTTTTATGGAGTAGAGAGCCCTTCATCGGATGCATAAAGTCTAATGGTGACACTTTGTATATCTGTTGATGTGGAGTGGACTATAGTTTATGGAAGCAAGTTGTGTTGTAGCTTTTTCCCACCTGATATACTCCAAATGTGTTGGGCTGTATGGTCCATCTTTCCCAGCTGGCATTGTGGGAGTTGTAGTCCACCACAACTGGACAGTACCTTGTTGTGGGAAGGCTGGCAATAAGAAATTGGTCAGCCTTTGAGGAAGCCTTGACCAACCTGGTTGTTGTGGTGGTTATTATTGCATTTATATCCTGCCTTTTTTCTTTCAAGCAATCCAAGGCGACGTACATAATCCTCCTCCTCTCTATTTTATCCTCACAGCAACAACCCTGTGAGGTAGGTTGGGCTGAGAGTCTGTGACTGGCCCAAAGTCACCCAATGAGCTTCCATGGCCAAGTGGGGACTAGAACCTGGACCTCCCGACTCCCAGTCCAACACTCTAGCAGCCAGTGCACCACATTGGTTCCCTTCCAGATGTGTTGGACCACATCTTCCAGCATTCCTGAATATTGGCCATGCTGGCTGGGACTGATGGGCCTTTGAGTCTGAAACATCTGGCCAGCTTGGCCAAGTTGGAGAAGGCTGGTTTAAGATACCACGACATGCCTCTTTTTTGTAAACGACGCTGTGACACCGTGTCTGCTGGATAAGCAGGAAATTATACCAGTAAACACATTGCGGATCTTTCTCCTACAAAAATAAAGAGCTTGCAGGAGAGGGACGGTAGGAAAGAGAGAAGACCAGGGCAGCCTTCCCCAACCTGGGGCCCTCCAAATGTTCTGTACTACAACTCCCATCCCCCTGGCCATTGACCATGCTGTCTGGGGGCTGATGGGAGTTGTAGTCCAAAACATCTGGGGCAGGGCTCCAGTTGGAGAAGGCTGGACTAGAGCGCCTACCCGTCCCCTTGGCAGCGCTTCAGAGAGCTCTGTAGCTTCGGCCTTCGCGCAGGGCCGGGCTCGTTTCCGTGCGGGGAAACAGGCGCTGCTTCGGCGCCTGTCGTCGACGTCGCTGGCCCTGAGGTAGAGTAGGAAGCCGAGAAGGGCGGCGAAGGATCCGGGCCCTCCTCCTTCCCCAGCTGCAGGAAATGTCGCCACCGCCTGCCCCGGAAGTCCCGGGTCAAAGCAAGAACTTGGCTCTGACAGGGTAAACAGAGGCAGACGCTGCGTTCTTGGGGCGGAGGGCGAGAAGGGCCGTTGCCTCCCGTGAGCTGCCTGGGTTGGCCGCCGCCGCCGCCGCCGCCGGACCCCCCTTGCCGCCATCATGGGGAAGTCGTTCGCCAACTTCATGTGCAAGAAGGACTTCCATCCCGCCTCCAAATCCAATATCAAAAAGGTGAGTTGTCGCCGCTTTCTCCGGAGGAAAAACCAGCGTCGTCGTCTCTTTTTCTTTACCCACCCACGCCACCGAGAGGCGGCCCGGTTCAGGCCGGCGGCCCGTGTGTGGTGGAGCTTTTAGTCGAGGAAAATAAAAAGGCCTTTCAAAGTTCTTCACAAATGACGCCGCCGCCGCCCTTTTCCTCTCTGAAGAAATGGGGGGGACCTTGGCACACCAAGCCCGCCCCCCTTAAACTCCAAGGCCGCCGCCCCCAGATGTGTAGGATATTGGCCACGCTGGCTGGTAGGAGTTGTAGTCCAACACAACTTCCTTATTTATTTTATTACATTTATAATCTTTAACAAAGATTAAAAAATAGATTAAAAGGACTGAACGTTAAAAATCAATATACAAAATTTAAAAACAAAAACAGCTAACATTTAAAACAATTTTTAAACACTCAGTCGGGCCAAAGCTCGTTTTGGAGCCAGTTAAAACTCAACATATGCCTGAGAGAAAAGGAAAGTCTTAACCTAGCGCCGAAAAGATAAGTGTTGGCACCAGGCGGGCCTCATTGGGGCGATCGTTCCATAATTGGGGGCCCACCACAGAAAAGGCCCTCTCCCTTGTTGCCGTCCTCCGAGCTTCCCTTGGAGTAGGCACCTGGAGGAGGACATTAGGTGTTGAGTGTAGTGTACGAGTAGGTTCATGTTGGAAGAGGTGTTCCATCCAGTATCTTCAAGGCACCAGGTGGGGAAAGGCTGCTTGCGGAGTAATTCCAGGAGATCCCTTCTGTTCTCTAGCCTCAGCTGTCCTGGATTTATGGCCACTGATCCTCCACTCCCTCCAATATAACTATATGTGGAGGGGGGTAAGATCTATTTTTAACCATTCTGGCAATTAATGGTTTAAAGTTGCAATCCTATGCAAGTTTAGGCAGAAAAGTCCTACAGCTCCCAGCATCCCTCCAGCTGGGCATGCTGGGAATTGTAGGACGTTTTGTCTATCAAAACATGCATAGAATTGTTCTCTTAAAAACTGTATTTTCTGCCATTGTCTTATGTTGTTTTGCAATCCTATCCTATCTCTGTCTACTCAAAAGTGTATTGACGCTCTTAGATTACTCACAAAGTAGTATATTGAATTAAATAGTGCTTACTTCCACATTAGTGATTTTGGGATAGAAACAAGCAAGTGAAAAGCAGAATGGAAGAATTAATGATAGATGTATTGGGGAGGAAAAACAAAGTTATATGTTGAGTGTGCTCCCAGACACTCAATACTTCAAATGCTCAAAGGATTTATTTTTCATAGCAAATACATGAAGTAAGTGTGGATAGTATGTCCACATCCTTTGTATTGTTATTATTATTTATTTATTTATATAGCACCATCAATGTACATGGTGCTGTACAGAGTAAAACAGTAAATAGCAAGACCCTACCGCAAAGGCTTACATTCTAATAAAATCATAATAAAACAATAAGGAGGGGAAGAGAATGCACCATACAGGCACAGGGTAGGGTAAAACTAGCAGTATAAAGTCAGAACAAAATCAAGTTTTAAAAGCTTTAGGAAAAAGAAAAGTTTTTAGCTGAGCTTTAAAAGCTGCGATTGAACTTGTAGTTCTCAAATGTTCTGGAAGAGCGTTCCAGGCGTAAGGGGCAGCAGAAGAAAATGTACGAAGCCGAGCAAGGGAAGTAGAGACCCTTGGGCAGGTGAGAAACATGGCATCAGAGGAGCGAAGAGCACGAGCGGGGCAATAGTGTGAGATGAGAGAGGAGAGATAGGAAGGAGCTAGACAGTGAAAAGCTTTGTAGGTCAACAGGAGAAGTTTATATTGGATTCTGAAGTGAATTGGAAGCCAATGAAGAGATTTCAGCAGTGGAGTAACATGGTCAGAGCGGCGAGCCAAGAAGATGATCTTAGCAGCAGAGTGGTGAACAGAAACCAACGGACTGGTGTGAGAAGAAGGAAGGCCAGTGAGAAGAAGGTTGCAGTAGTCCAACGGAGAAATAACCAATGCATGAACAAGAGGGTGTGCCTCTGTGATTGTCTCAAGCCCTTCCCCAATTTACATGCACATTTGTTTGAAGATATATAAGTGTCATGCACCATCCACATGTGTTTCTGGTAAATATAGTGGCGAAAGGGTAAAATCCTGGGCCAAGATCTAAACAACTGCATGACTGGTTGTACATGCTAAAGGGGGCTTTGGGCTTGTGTTTCTTAAATAGCAACCAATCATGCAATATGTTATTCTTACTTCCAAGAGCAGATTCTAGTATAGCATGGAAGTCTCTGTTTATTGCCCTGTCCTTGAGCTCAAAGTACCTGTTTGGAACTGACCATGGTGTACAACACATTTGACAAAGTGTGATGATGAGCCAGCCCGGTAAATTTAACCCAAGTAACACCTTGAGAGATATACACCCCCACCCCTTTAGAAGACTCTATTATACTTTGTTCCATTTTCACAATTACTAAAGTTGTTCCACCAAGACCCAGGGGTGGAGAACCTGTGGTCTTCCAATTGTTGTTGGACTACCACTACCATCATTCATGCCATTCCTGAACACTGACTATGCTGGCTGCGGCTGATCAGAATTGGAGTCCCATCTAGAGGGGTCTGCTTTCATAAGCCATTCTTGAAAAGATTTTGGCATCCTGAGTACTTTGGGATCACCTGCAGACTTGGTTTTGTCATTCTTTAACTCTAACTCAAGGTTATTTATGAATGTTAAATAGCACCAATCTTATATAGATTCTTGAGGGCTCTAATTGTTTTTGTTTTTGCTTCCTCATACTGCCAAAACTCTTATTTCTTTTATTAACCATAACAAGCTCTATCCTCTTATCTCATGAGGAACTTTCTCAAAAGATTTTTGAAAAACCCAAATTGTACACAGTTATTCGCCCTCTTAAATATGCTAACTGTTTAGTAAGACAAAACATTATTTTGTGCAAACAATGGCAATATCAAGGTGGGTTCTAGGTTTACAGTGCAATTCTCTGCATGTCTACTCAGAAGTAAGTACCATTGAGTTCAAATAAATGGGCATAGGATTGCAACTTTAACCATTTTAACCTGGATCATCCTTTCCACTAATTTATTTGGGTCTGTAATTACATGGTTTCCCTTTCCATTTTTTAAAAATAGTGTTATATTGCTTACCTCCCAATCCACTAATAAGAAGGCTGACTTTAGAGTTAAGACATACTTTATTTAGAAGTTCAGTATTTCATCTTTGAATCCTTCAAGAATTCTGATTAATACTTTCTACCATTTGCAAAGAAACTTACTTTTTAGTTTGTGAATCTTAAAAAAATAATCTTTTGTCATCTCAATTTGGCATAGTTACTTAGATGTCCTACCCCCCCCCCCCAAAAAAAAACCCCAACAACAACCATGCAGCATACAGTGGGAGGTTGGGCTAGGGGAAGTTTAATGTGTGGTTATCATCCCAATTCTAAACATATTTACTTGGAAATTAGTCTTGCTGAAGTAAATGGGACTGCTAAGTTAGTGTGGTGGTAAACTATTTCTAGAAAAAGTAGAATTATTTGTTTTGCGTCCTGGTGGTGGAATTCAATGTCAGAATATTGTCGCAAACCATGTAACTGATTATGCATAGGTTAGCAGCTGTACATTATTTATTTGGGTTACAGAATTTCAGTACAGTGGAATTCCATAAGGTGGATATAATAGGAATTTAGATAAGAAATATTACTGAAATGACATTTGTTCCAACCTAGGTATGGATGGCAGAACAGAAAATATCTTATGACAAAAAGAAACAAGAAGAGTTAATGCAGCAATACGTTAAAGAGCAGGAATGTTACGATAACAGGTGAGAGGGGACACTTCACCTTACATTTTGCTTGATAAAACTAATGCCTAGTTTCTTTCTTAATTAAAAAAAATCAGATATAAGCTACTAAATTTCGGACATCTCCATTAGTTACTTTTCTTCATCATACATATTGATTTTGTTTTTATGTTGTTTAATGAAGTCATTGTGATATTTTAACTGTTGTAAGGTGCTGTGAGTAATATGTTCACGTTGGAAGGGTTAGAATGTAAATCTTGTAAATAGATAATATTGGTCTCTTCTTGAGAATCTCAAGCTTTCCTTAAAAATTAATATGTTTTGTAATCCTGTAGGCACTACCCATAGTCTGTGAAAATAAGAGTGGTTTAGACAGAGCTTTACATGAACAGAATGAGTCTGCACTTCTCTTAATAGCTCCTTTCCTCTCTTCTTAAGGTTCTAGCCTAAGACCATACGACTGTCAAAACACTATCAAAACCAAATAGAGATTAAGAAGTTAATTTTTTATGTGAAGAATATGCTCAGTTTTTCTGGTGGAATAGACATGAACCTGTCAAGTGAAAATATTATAATACAGCTGGCGAGTGTAGGAATACTTTTAGTACTAAAAATGTAATTCTAGTTTATTCTTGTCATGTTTATTTTAAAATGCCTTTAGTATTGATACATGTTTCTTATATTTCTTGTAATATCCTATATAGATTGCTTATGGGTGATGAACGTGTAAAGAATGGTCTAAATTTCATGTATGAGGCCCCACCTGGAGCAAAGAAAGGTAATTTTTATTCTTTAGTAGTGCATGTGATATTTATTGTCATGCAGGGGCGGTTGCTCTTCCTCTTCAGCATTTGAACCTCCTTGTTCACCTGCCCTCCTTTTGGCCCAGAAAACAGTGGTGGTGAGGAGCTTTAGATGCCTACGTGCTCATTGGCGCTCTGCCTGTGAGGCAAGGAAATATTAGCAAATGATGAGAAAGTGGATGAGGAGCAATAGCAGCTGGTGACAACGGCAGTGAGAAGGTAGACTTACTGAGGGCCATTTTGGACGGCCATTCCCAAGGGTCCTCCAAAACCTGGAGCTGGCCAAGTGTCCAAAACTGTTGACACTTGCTGTTGTGAATATGACACTAGTAAAAGTCTCTAGAACCATTTTGTATTATTTGCAACAAACCTCCCCAACTAGTAAGATTGCTGTCAGTCCACAGACAACTCACACTTGCCTGACATGAGGACATTGGTCACCATTAGCTGTTATATGCAACCAAAGAATCACTAGTACTTCTAAACTGCCAGAGACATATAGCTAGGAGAAGTGGTAGAACACATATTTTGTATGCAGAAGGCCCAAATTCAGTTCCTGGCATTTCAAGGTAAAGCTAGGAAAGTCTCCTGTCTGAAATCCTGCAGAGTCGCTGCCTATCAGTGTAGACAGTATAGAGCTAGATGGACCAATGGTCTGACTTGTTCAGCGGAGCTTCCTGTGTTTCTTATCTAATATGTAACACTATAGCATGGTTCTGTGGCCCTACAGATATTGTTGAACATCAACTTCTGTTAGCCTCAGCCAACATGGCCAATGGTCAAGGATGAGGGGAGCTGTGGGCTAACGCAGATTCCTCACCTCTGCTCTAAGGGATAGTTGGGTGAGCTGTTATGAACTACAGGCTGTTCATAAAAGGAGAGCTTCATGGTACAGCAGCTTGTTTTTTCCAGGAGCAGCATCGAATTGCTCTTCTTACAAGTTGCTGTAAAATAGCCTTGAAGATTTCCTGTAAGGACAGAAAATATACATACAAGTTTATGACAGTGCTATTCTCTTGACACTATATAGTTCTTATACACATAACTAAGATGTGGTGGACCATAGGCCATTCTATTACTTCTAGAATTCAAAGCAAACATTTGGAATTAATATTGGGCAGTCTATTCAATGGGTCATACTGCAGGGACTGTATGTGTGGAAAGGCTTCTGCCTCTTATGTTAGGACAGGATGCATTTGGGCTACCTTATGGGGTTCAATTATTTATTTATTTATTTATTTATTACATTTTTATACCACCCAATAGCCGAAGCTCTCTGAGCGGTTCACAAAAATTATGGCAAAAAGATTAATAAGGTGCTGTGCAGGAAGTGGGGGGGGGGAAGCTCTCTCTTTCCAGAGTAGCATAATGGATCTTGTCAAGTGTAGCTACAAGGTACAGCTGTTTAGGCCAGTTCCTAGTGTGAGGGCAAAGGGGAAAAATGTCCCTTCCTGATCAAGCTGGGACCTTTGCATAGTGGCTCATAGAATCAGGCTATTGAATCATTATTTTTGGTCCTGCATTGTATATTCAGAGTTTGAATACTATGCAAATATTCTTACAGCACAGTTCTCTGCAGGTATACTCAGAAGTTAGTCCTACTAAGTTCAATGAGACTTACTCTGAAGTAAATATACATAGGAATGCTGAATTAGTTTTGAATCTAGAAATTGTACTTTACGTTTTACATGATTACAAATAATACATATTTCTAATAAGTTAAATACTTACTCAATTTTAGTTGATGAGAGTTCTGTGAAATAAGATTTTTGTTAACAGATGTACAGTATATCAAATAATCTGTTTTTCTGCAATGCTGATACCTATAGCATGTCTTATCTAATTTTCTGTCTTACTTTTTTCCTCCTGCCATTCTATGATGTTAATCAAACAAGAGAACAAAGAGGTAATTTTGAAATTTAATTATCTTTTGCTTATATTTATTAGACATATATTTCAAACTAGATTTTGTTTCAACATTTTGTTTTTATCTTTTTTTTTAGCAAGAAGGAGAAACTGAGTACAAATTTGAATGGCAGAAAGTAGCTCCACGTGAAAAGTAAGAATTATTCTTTTATTATTTGTATAACGTTATTTTCTTAGCAAGAAGTTTTTCTTAGTTTCTGGTATTGGCCTGAATTCTAGGTTGATGTATTGTGTGAACCCAGCTGTACTTACAAACCATGACTTGTTAACCATGGACAGCCCAGAAAGAGAACCCATGATTTGTTTTTGGGTTGTGAATGCTGGGTTGTTTAAACCATTGCTTATTCTTTACTTGTGAATCCAAAACTGTGGGTTGTTTATGGGTTGTTTCACCAGGCTACAGAGACAGCAGGCAAGAATTGCTACAAAAACATCCAGCTGCCCTACATGTCAATACTACAGCAAAGGCATTTGGGATATAGGGAGAGTGGGCAAGAGAAACAAACCAACAGACTGTGATTGAGAAAACAAACACAGACTGGGTTTGCATGACATAACAATCATTTGTTATGCAAACTCGGACCAATTCCCACAGAATGACTTGTGTGTGGGCAACAAGGGCTTGGTTTAGGGGTTGTTGTACCCACAATGGGTTGGCTTATCATCTGAACTCAACACTGTCAACCCATTGTGGGTTGCGGGCATCGGCAAGCTGCTTGGGAAGGGGTTTCTGCTGCTCTTGCCAAGCAGTTTTGCCCATGATGCAGTGACAGTACTTCCACCGGTGCCCAAGCAGCACTTTGGAGGGCCTGTCACTCATTCAGCAATCTTTTTTTAAAAAAATTGCCTTGACATTTGCGCAAAATGAGCCTGAAAATTTTATTTTATTTTTTCAGCCCCAGCAATGTGCGCAAATGTCTTTTTTTTTTTGGATTCATTTGAGGAATTTTTGCTCAGTTTTAATGCAAGTGGGAGCTCTGAAAATGGGGTGGATCCTAGATCACCCTTAAAACCACTTGAGGGAGACTCTGGGAGTGGTGGAATAGGAGGGGGGTAAGTTCCACACTTCAAAGCTTGGGGATGAGGTTGCTAAGGATGCAATCTGATCCTCTTTCCTTAATTTGACAGCTGTCAGTGTGCAAAAATTACCCATTGATGGGTTGGGGAAATGGAACCAGATCACACCCTTAGCACAGGTGTCCTCAAGTTGTGAAATATGGAACTTACCCTTGAGGGTCCCCCTTCCATTACACCCTTCCTCAAATCTCTCCCAAATTGTTTTAAGGGTGATTTAGGGGCCACCCCAATTTCGGAGTTTCCATAGGTAGTAAAAGATGAGCTCCAAAAATTAAGTGGACCCTACTTAGATCACCTTTAAAGCAACTGGGGGACACTCAGGAAGGGGGAACCCCTAAGGGTAAATCCCACACTATAAAACTTAAGGGTAACTTTGCTAAGGGGCCTTCCCCACCACCACCTGTCAGTTCTCAAAGGCTGTCAAACTAGCATTCAGCCCTATCTTGTTAATTACTTTGTATGTTTCCTAGTACAGTTTGTTCCCTCTGACAGCTGAAACATACAAAGCAATAGACAAGACAAGGTTATATAGTTTGACAGCTATAATTGTGCACCTCCACAATTGCAAAAAAAGACTAAACTTTTTTTAAACAAAAATTACAAAGACATTTGTGCATGTTCCTGGGCCCCCCAAAAATTAATTAAACAATTTTTTTGGCAAATGTCAGGGCACAATTAAAAATAAATCTCTGAATGCACTGGACCTGCATTCAGAGCAGGGAGGGGGACTTGGCAGCAGATAAGGTGGGTTCTCTCTTTTATGCCTTAGTATCAAATACAATGTTATGCAAATATAAATGTATATCTTCTTGTTCTGTTGCATTTCACAGATATGCTAAGGATGACATGAACATTAGAGATCAGCCATTTGGCATCCAGGCAAGTTTTGTGTATTCTTTCCACCTACCCCGCTCCTGTTTTAAGTGAATTTCAAATGTTCAAGATATTTTAGTTTACTTTTAATGTGCAATCATCTCATTGGACAGAAGTGGATAGAAACATATTTAATGTAACATTACGTCAATTTTGGTAATTTTTCAGGTGCGGAATGTGAGATGCATTAAATGTCACAAGTGGGGCCATGTAAACACAGACCGAGAATGCCCTCTGTTTGGTCTTTCTGGAATTAATGCAAGCTCAGTTTCCAATGATGGCTCAGGTAAGCACTTAAGGTGTATTTTAATCAGATTGTCAAATGATACTTTGAAATCTTTTCTGAAACCTAAGTGGACAATTTGTTTATTTATTTATTTATTTATTTATTTATTGCATTTCTATACCACCCAATAGCCGAAGCTCTCTGGGCGGTTTACAAAAGCTTGGCAGCAGTTTAATTATGAAAGTTTAGTTCAGGCTGGTCAACCTGTGCCCCTCCAGATGTTTTGGCCTACAGCTCTTATGATTCCTCACCATTGGCTATGCTGGCTAGGCCTGATGAAAGCTGGATGCCCAAACATCTGGAGGACCATAAGTTTCTGGACTTCAGTACATTATATTTGGTCACTTCAAGCTTATATTTGGTCACTTCAAATCACTTGACAGCGCAACTTTGGATAAAATGTTGCCTTTGCATGGGAAATAGTTTTGAATAAGTATTTTATTATTTATTTTATTAAAACATTTGTATCTCACCCTTTATCACTGGGATCTCAGGGCGGCATACAGATAAAATCAAAAGAATGTAAAAGAATAAATATACACAGCTAAAAATGTATTAAGTATACATGTTTACTCAAAAGTAAACCCAAATGAGTTCAATGGGACTTACTCTCAGGTAAGTGTGCATAAGACTGCAGCCTAAAGCACACCTCCAGTTTTAATTCAGAAAAACATGGTGCCCCAGATGTCAAAGTTAGGAAAACACTGATTTAAATCAAATGAACCATAACGTAAAATAAATTGCAATAACAGTGGGATAAAATGCTGATGAAATGCTAATTTATTGGCTCTTCAAGTCTCTCTAATTTTGGAATGCAATGCTTTCCACCCAGGTTCCTGTCTCTTCAGACTGCGGCCTCCATTCTTTTGGAAGATTAGTGACACAGCCCTGCTATTTTACAGCTATATCTATGTGAACATTATGTTTATTGGAAGGCTGAATAAGTTGTTTGGCTACATTCAGATGCTTACCATGCTTAAGTTCAGTATGCATTACAACTGGACTATTTCGAACATACTGCATAAACACTCACTGAACATTGGGGCTTCCTTAGTAGTGTCAGTCACCTATTAAATAGAAGTAGATAGCTAGTGCAGTGTGAATTTCCTGTCTAGATAGGGATGGAGTCTTTGTTTCTTCTAGTTTACAGTTTCAAACTCCTTAACTACCTGGTGTTCATGTATTAGAATCAACAGACACTAACCTGAACTAAATATTTTATAATAGGGTGACCATATGAAAAGGAGGACAGGGCTCCTGTATCTTTAACAGTTGTATTGAAAAGGGAATTTCAGCAGGTGTCATTTGTATATATGGAGAACCTGCTGAAATTCCCTCTTCATCACCACTGTTAAAGCTGCAGGAGCTATACTAGAGTGACCAGATTTAAAAGAGGGCAGGGCACCTGCAGCTTTAACTGTTGTGATGAAGAGGAAATTTCACCAGGTTCCCCATATATACAAATGACACCTGCTGAAACTCCCTTTTCAATACAACTGTTAAAGATACAGGAGCTCTGTCCTCCTTTTCATATGTTTTTTCACCCTATTTTATAAAACATTATCAGACCATGTGTGCGTGTATGACTTCAGTCTCCTTTGGGAAGAATGTATTTTTACTAGAACCTCTATGGTCCACTAATGTTTTTAACTTTTGTAAACTGCCCAGAGAGCTTCGGCAATGGGGCGGTATATAAATTTAATAAATAAATAAATAAATAATGTGCTTTTACATTTACAAATAAGAGTGCAGACTCAGAATTTCTAACAAATTCTACTTACTCTGTGTAAAGTGATTCTTTGTATGAACTCTTGCTTAAGGACAGAAAATGTGCTTTGCTGGATTAGACAAACGTCCATCTAAACCAGCATTTTTTGCAAGAATCTGAAGAGTTGCTGAGTAATCTGCTAGAAATTGGCTAAGGGGTCATGGCTCTATCTTCTGCCCATTCTTCAAATTGCTCATTACACCTCCAGCAATTTACAGATCACTTTCATATTTTTGACAATCTCTAGAACCCCCACCCCAGTTAAAATTCTGGTGTCAAATTTTGGGGTTTAGATTTGGGATTTCTAGAGGCCTCTGTTCATCCTCAGAAGTGGGCAGAGGGTAGATCTCTAGATGTTTGGGACATCAATTCTCAGAAGCCCTGTCCAGTATGATCAATGGTCAGGGATGCTGGAAGTTGAAGTCCAAACATCTGGAGCTCTATTTTCTGCCCACTCCTGCCCTAGTACATAGGCTACCTTAATAGTTCTCCTCTGTAGGAGAATTATTATAATTTGTAATTTCTTTACTGTGCAATTAAGAAGCGTTAAATAATTTAGGAATCCATTGTGGCAGACCTTTTATAAATACACATTCTCTGCAGAAAGCTCAACTGGCTTGAAGGTGTGTTCTCAGAGAAGAGTTTTTACTGTTCTGTACTTTTGGACAATGACTTTTTTTAACTTTTGATGGTCATTGTAGAATGAACCATAAGGATAGACACAATCCATCTCTTTTCATACTTGCATATGTAACTAGTTCAGCTTAGGGTACAATAGATCCTTTTCCTGCCAGCTCAATTGTCCTGAATATCCTACAATACACCCAAGCATTATTTCTAGTATGCCTGCACATTCTGTATGCAAATCAAGCAGCTTTGCCCCCCTGGGCCCTGGCATGTAGACTACATCCGTAACTCTCCTTCAGTAACAGGTGGGCCTTTCAAGGTGATGAAGGCACAGCAGAGAAGTGGTGTCTCATAGGTTGAATACCAGCAACCAAATGAAAATGGGGTAACAAGTAACTTGGTGCAGATTTTAAACTACATGTATCTCCGCTCATTTACTTCATCAAGACGTATGTGCTTAACCATTGCAGGATTGCAGCCAAAAGTCTTATATAGAGGCTTCCAAGTCTCTTTTACGAAGGGAAATGTTCCATGTGTCCCAAGGAGTTACCCAACCATTGTGTATCAGAACATTTCTCTGTTCACAGTAGGAACTTGTTCCTTGCATGGAGCAATATGCACATTACAGCTGGATCACAGTCCATGTTTGTATCTCCATTTAGATATTTTCTGTTGATCTCACTGGTGATACTTCAAATGGAATAGTTTCCGGTTGATTGTACCCATACAGATTAAAGGCCCTGTCTGGGGCTAATGAGTACTTTGTTATTTGAGAATGATTGTCTTCCCCCCCCTTTTTTTTTTTACAATACAAAATGCACAACTCTATATTGTAGCAAAGAGGAAAGAACAAGAGCTCTGTCTGGGTGGGTTTCATTTCCCCCCTTTGTATACAGACTGTAGTGCTAATCCAGTTGGTGATTCAAACTTAAAAAATATATAATCTTTCTGCTTTCAAAAGTCTCCTATTGAATAATATATCTCACTGGTGAATGGAGATTATTTTTGCAATAAGGCAATTTCACTGGATGTGGTTATCATGGGATAATCACACCCCTGGGGTACAGCCTTGTCAGTAATCTCCCAGGAGTGTAATTATTTCATGACAACTGCACCCCCCTGGTGTTGCATTTATTTCCATTATGAAATCTTAGTTTGACATATAAAGTAACTTACTTTGATCACTGGAAGCTACATGGTAGTGTTAGAATGTTCCAGCTGCGAGGTTTACCGAGACCAGCTATAAGCTTTACTGCGTTCTTTACAAAGTTAAATTAGGCAATCAAAATGCTTCTTTGGGCTAAGCTGGTTTTAGATTTTTTTTAACTGATCTTAACTTTCCAGGTTCATAATCAAGAGAAGGTAAAATTTATATGCAAATCTATATCAGTTGAGCTGGATTGGCATTGGTGTTTTACTATGGTGTAGTCAATTGCAACCAAGAGATTCTTCATTTTAAAACAATCCTTTGCCTTCTAATTAACTACCAGCATCTGGCAATTATTTATACCATTGATGAACTATGACAGAAGTGCTGGAGGGGCACAGTTAGTTCATATTCTTCTAAAGGCCAAATTGGTCAGTGCGGAAAACTTGTGGCTATCACCCAAAATGGCTGCCCTGCCTCTAGTTCTTTCTTCTCTCTTCTCTCTCTGAAACAATAGAAATCTCCCCATATTATAACCCAACAGTGTTCCAACATTGATTGCTGATGACTTGGAACAGGAGCAGGGAAATGCAGAACTTCATGATGTGATGAGGTCAAGTTTAGTTAAATATCTATTGCTTAGTTTTTGTGCCATTGAAGATAGCTGCAAACTTAGAATTTACTGTCATATCTACTTTGGCCCTCAATCAGGGCTGTTTCATGACTACACTTCAGTCTTAAATATCCTGTCTTGCTTTCAGATGTAAATCCTTTTAATTGTAGTGTAGCTTGCTTCCAAGGAAATGTGCTTAGGAGTGCAGTTGGGAACAACTTCAAAATGTAATCAAGGCAATACAATTAGGGCAGGTTTTCCCATCTAATCCGATGGGTGTGCATTTTTGTGCTGTTCCTAGTGGACACAAAACATATTATTGACCCCAAAATATTTTGCCTCATGCATGAATTGGATTGAATTTCATACTTGTTAGATGCTTTGATATGTATTAATGTGTAATTAAATCCTGTGAAGTGGCACTAAGAAAAACTGAAGAGTGAACTTCTATTTATCGTTTCCAACGTAACCTAATTTGATATTAATAGTGTACATACACTCTATAGTTTCTGCATGAGCAAAACATCAGATGTATAAAAGTAATGGTCATAAGAATGGCAAGTCCGTATCTTCAACAATTCACTTTCCAAGTGCATCCATTTCCCCCAGTGGTGTTTTTACTCTTTATGTTTTGCTTAGAATATATAGATTTGAGGGAGAGCAAATGTTAATTTTAGTCTTTACCCCCTACAATATCATTAATTGTAGGAATGGCTAAAGCAATCTGGGGAATATGTGGTAGGAAGTAATCACAATAATAATAGTGACCCACTACTTATTTATTAGGGGCATAATCTACAAAAGGTATTTACTGTGCTGCACTAACCCCCCTTCCCTCCCATGGACCAGAGCAGGTAAATCCAGCCATAAATGGGGTTAGGAGACAACATGGCCCAGGTGTCCTGCAGCAGACCTAGCCTTGTTGTGTGTGGTTGGAGAAGCTGTAAGACCTCCCAGCTTGAGGCCCTCCAAATGCTTTAGCCTACAGCTTCCATCAGCATAGCTAATGATGAGAGATCCTGGGAACTGAAGGCAAAACATCTGGAGGACAGCAAATTGCCCACCCCTGACCGAGACTTATGGCTCCTCGCTGGATGCTGCAGTAGTTGCTGTCACCAGACACAGTGGTGTTGCCAGTCGATGCGTAGCAACACGCACACTGTTTCCCAGCTCAGAACCTCTTTGTTGCATTTTTACATGTATTCCGTTCATATAGATTCAAACACCAACACCCTCACGCACACCACCATCTAAGCGATCAGTTATTTGTTGGCATCAACTGTAAGATGAGAGGGGTATAAAGAAAGTTTTGCACATACTTGCTTGAAGGGTAGTCTTATTAATAAGTATGTACACTACTTTTTTTACAATATTGGTCCCAACATAATGGCCAACAAGCACATATTTTTATCAACGTTTATCACAGCACAAGTCAGGCTCACCATTGTGTATTTTAATCCCCTTTTTGAATGTCTAAATTAGACTGAATTTACACCATAACATACCAGGAAAATTATTTCAGTTGTTACTTGATACATTTTAAAACACCATGAGCAATATTCCTAACCCTGTAAAATGGAAAAAAAATAAGTAATTGTTCACAGTACTGCACTCAAGTTGCTTCACTAACTGAATATGGAAACGTAGGGCCTGATCCAGAACTCTGCTGTGAAAGGCTGAAAGACAACATTGCAATGTTGCCTTCACAGTACAGAGTACAGGTTGAAATGTTTCACAATGTTAGCTTACCTGTAAGATAGCCGGTCTCCTGTGGATATTTTTCTTTTTTACTCCCCATGGCTTCACACTCTCCAAGTTCTATACAGGCCCATTGAATTAACCCACAAAGAGGACTCCTAAAACATATGCAGACTGAAGTTTTATATTGCTATTTGTGTTACAAGAACAGCCGTGGACAGCTGTGTCTTGTTCAGAAAAAAATGTGACATGTGGTATCTGTAGCAGTAGTGAGAAAATTGTAGCTGTCATTTCAAGGAGATTTGGGTTTAGAATATATTGACAAGAGTTTTCAAGGAAAGTTTGAGGGGGTGTTCTGGAACTGTATTCTATTAATCTTTTTGCTAATAAAATCCATATTATGTTACTAAAAAATAGTGATGCAGAATAGTGATGCAGAAAATACCTTGGAGAGTTGCAACCAATCACAGTAAACAATACTGGGCTAGATGGATGAATAATAGTCTGGTTGTGTAGGGCAGCTTCCTGTTAACTTATTCTTCCCTTCTGGTGGTTTTTTAGATATGCCTTTTCTAACAGTAACTACCATACTTTGGGATGCCTTGTCCATGGAACTTGCAGGTATTAAGATATAGATAGATAAAATGTCCCTTAATCTCTGGGTAATCGAGACCTGGCCTTAGACATGGTTTCCTTGGAAGAACATCACAAAGTCATTTCCTCATATCCCTCTGCACCAACCACTGCAGCTTCCCAGGCACTCCTTGCTTCTACTGCTAGAACATCTTCTCTCCAGTTCTTAGAGCGTTCTAGACCATGACTGGGTTCAGACGAGCCACGGCACCTGTAGGTGCCAAATTCCATATCCAACTCCCATTCAGGGTTTGTCGTGTCATACAAACCTGTTGAGTATGGGTTATGTGAGGGTTAAACAATCCTCACACTATCCCTAAAACAGACCATTGGTTATGTGAAGATTGTTTAACCTTCACATAACCCACGCTTGTTGGTTTCGCACAACACAACAACCCTCAAGCAGGAGTTGCATATTCCAAATGGTGGCCACATGCAGCCTGTACATGCCACATCATCACCATAGATTAAATAAATTGCATGTTGTGCAAGCAGCCCCTGTGACAGCTTTGAACCCAACCAGCAATGTATTTATTTATCCAGTGCTTCCCCTTTGAAATTGCTGTCCTGTGCAACTACTAAGGTTTTTGCTGTAGTAAGGCCTTGGGTTAGACTTTAGGAGTCACTTAAAACCTATGGCTTGGTCTATACTACGACACTGCAGAGGTACAGAGAATGTAATATTAGGCATAGATTTCAGCTTCCCCCCAAAATCTCACCTTTCTCTTTCTCTTCATGAAAGTAAGTTTCTAGGCCTAGAAGATGATGCTTGAAAGTGTGTGAGCAGTGCCTCCTAAAATCTCTGAAGCCAGGGAGGTACTGGAATGAAGATTTACAATGATGGGAGGCTGGAGGGGAGGCGTCAGTGTCCTTGTGCCTCCCATGACTAGCAGAATAAATTATATAAAATGAGAGGAATGATGTGAAGTTGCTCAGCATGCTGGTTTTGCCCTTGTCACAGAATTCAGGTTTTTGGTTATATATAATTTGGATTGCCTGGGTGCTGAACTTTAATTTTTAAAATGGAGGGAAATCTTTGCATGCAGCCCTTCTTAAAAATACCACCATGATTGTGATAGTTGGTTCCTTCCCTGGATCCTGGTTGGTCAGTTGTACTTCTTGTTGTTGTTGTTTTATATCTATACCACCCAATATCCAAAGCTCTCTGGGTAGTTCACAAGAATTACAAACATAATATTAAACCTTCAACATATGAATTTAGAAACCAAACATCTAAAAACAGTTACAATAAGATACTAGCACCTGAAAAACAACAACTGACATTAAGATCCCAACAGGTGCTGTCAAATACTGAGTGCAGAGGACAGTCTTAACCTGGCACCGAGAAGATGTTGGTGCCAGGCAAACCTCAGTGAGGAGACCATTTTATTTTATTTATTTATTTACACTCCCCCTAAAGGATCGGGTCCGTAGTTTGGGGGTGCTCTTGGATCCAGAACTGTCACTTGAGGCACAGGTGAACTCAGTGGCAAAGAGCACCTTTTATCAGCTCAGGCTTATATACCAGCTCCGCCCTTATCTGGACAGAGATAGCTTAGCTACAGTTATCCATGCTCTGATAACCTCTCGTTTGGATTACTGCAATGCGTTATACGTGGGGCTGCCTTTGAAAACGGTCCGGAAACTTCAACTGGTGCAAAACAGGGCAGCACGCTTACTAACAGGGACTGGCCGACAAGACCACATTACGCCAGTCCTTTTCCAGCTTCATTGGCTGCCAGTCCAGGTCCGGGCCCGATTCAAAGTGCTGGTATTAACATTTAAAGCCCTAAACGGCTTGGGGCCAGGTTATCTGAAGGAACGCTTCCTCCCATATGTACCTGCCCGGACCCTAAGGTCATCCTCAGGGGTCCTCCTCCGTGAGCCCCTGCCAAAGGAAGTGAGGCAGGTGGCTACCAAGAGGAGGGCCTTCTCTGCTGTGGCACCCCGACTGTGGAATGAGCTCCCTAAGGAGGTTCGCTTGGCACCTACATTATATGCTTTTAGACGCCAGGTGAAGACCTTTTTATTCTCCCAACATTTTAACAATCTATAAATTTTAAATAACATGGTTTTAAATTTGTAATTTTGCATTGCTGCTGTTTTTATCTGGTTGAGCTTTTATATTGTATTTTATATTATGGTTTTATACTGTTGTTTTATACTTTGAATGTTTTTAATTTTTGTGAACCGCCCAGAGAGCTCCGGCTATTGGGCGGTATAGAAATGTAATAAATAAATAAATAAATACATTTATTAAAACGTTTGTATCCTGCCCTGTTATCACTGGGATCTCAGGGCATCGTACAGATAAAATCAGAACAATATAAACATAAATAATTTACACAGCTAAAAATGTATTAAATCATTAACAAATTGAAACCAGTAGAATTTTTAAAAAACCAATAAAACAATTAAAATCAATTAAAACTATGTGTAACCATGGAGTATTTAGCCCTTAAAAAGCCATGTTTTAACTTGGCGCCAAAATGAAGTGACCATTTCATAATTGTGGGGGCTACCACTGAGAAGACCCTCTCCCTTGTTGCCGCTCTCTGAGCCTCCCTTGGAGGAGGGCCTGTGATGTTGATCGTAGTGTACAGGTAGATTCATAATGTCATCCCCACTCCCTATTTTTTAAAGCTGTAGAACCATAGAGTTGGATGGAGCCTTGTAGGCTATCTAGTTCAACCCCTGCTCGATGTGGGAAATCCTGAACTAGAAAATATACAGCAGACATATATTCTGGACATATACAGTCTGTCCAGAACTCACGTATCTTTCCTCTGCTGGAACGGTAGCTGCTATTATTAGGGGAAATGTTGCATTAGGCCATGAGACTGAACAGGACAAAAATGTCAAATAACCATAGCAAGCATCAACTTTTCATTTTTCGAATGAGGTTGGCAGTATATTTTTTTAAACTATAACTGTGAGGCCTGTTGCCTTAATGCAAGGGATGTTGTGGATTTAAAGAGAAACACCTGATTGATGTTTCCCAGAGCCAGCCTCTAGAGGGCAGCATACTCACTTTTCTTCCCCTTTGAACATCCATGCAATTTCTTAATACCAGTTGAGCCTTGTGCAAAAACTGTCTCCTTCCGAAGCTTGGTGTTAAAGCTAGCAGCTATGTTTTCAGTACATGCAGCAGTTCTCAAGGCTGGTTTATCACATTGTGAACCTCCCAGGGAGCTTTGGATATTGGGCAGTATAGAAATGTAATAAATCAAATGAAAATTTTAAAAGATAGCCCTCTACATGCAGGATGCCACAAGCCTGCAAGTCTATGCCTCTTTATTTCTGCTCTTCTACCTCTGAAACCTTTTTTCTCTTTCAATAAACCAGCATTTATTGTCCACACTGAAACTATTCCAATTGTGTTTGTCTGGTCTGTAATCTTAGTCTGTGCTGCTTTTTGACAAAGGAGAAGTTGGGCCAGGCCTAGAGAACCTTCATCACATGACATGACTCTGTACAGCACCATGTACATTAATGGTGCTATATAAATAAATAATAATAATAATAATAATAATAATAATAATAATGACTCACCCCCTACAGTGATGGCAGCAGCCTGTATTATAGCTTTCGTTGTTCCGTTATCTGCCCTGTAGGACAGCTGCCACTGGTGCTGGGCAAACAAGGGACAGATCTGGAGAAGTAGGCCTGCTCCCAGCCCTTTGGCCTCACTTCGTCCTGTCTCTTCGTCATGCTCAAATATTGCCCTTACATTCTACTTGTCGAAATCTAAATCTAAAGTCGAGAAGTTCAGGTGGCCATCTCTTTCGGATTGCCATCAGCACTTACTCTTTGATTTGTGTAGGCCTACGTATTCCAGAATTGGCTCTAATGTCCTATGCTGGCATTCTGTTTTGATTTCGGGAAAGAGGGCAAAAGGACTTCACGGTGGTGAAAGAACAAGAAGGGTCCCCTAGCACAGGCATGGGTAACTTATGGCCCCCCAGATTTGGTCTACAACCCCCACCTGCTCTAGACAGCATAGCCAATGGTGAGGCATGATGGAATTAAAGACTAAAACATCTGAAGGGCCATAAGTTGCCCACTAGCAGTTGCACAAGCGCTAGCAGATCAATGAGTAAAAACAGCACAAGCAACATCTAGTGTAATGAAGTTGTAACGAGTTGTGAAAGTGCTTGTGCAATGGCTTGTGAAAGGGATTGCATAAGCAGAAACAAAGGATTGTATCTGATTCTTGTGCAAGGATGAAAATGGGTTTTCTTCAGGCCTACGTACCTGGTGCTAGTGGAATAACACCATTGGATACAAACCTAAATTTCTGAAAGGAGTAGTGTATCTAGGATTATTTGAAATGGTTACTTTTATAACACCTTACCAGTGAGAGGGGAGTTGCTTTTGAGGAATATTCGCATGGGGTTTGAAGTGCAAATGGGGGAGGTGACTGTCCACTTATGTGCTTCCTAAATAACGTCCTTCATTTGTTTCTCCCAGCAGTCTCTTGCAGTGTAATAATCCTATGTGTAACCTTTAGTCAGACATCCCATTGACTTTGGTGAGACTTACTCCCAGATAACTATGTAGGGTTGCAGTCTAAATATATAAATATAGGTCTGGAAGTTACATATAGATATTAGCATCTTAAATATCACCTCTCTCTATTTTCATCAAACGATCACACTTTACAGCTGTACTGAAGCCTCTTTTTGCTTCCTTTTGCAAACTACTGCTTGGGATCAACTGTTTGGAATCAAACGACCGTTTGAAATCATTTAAAATATATTTGAATAGCGTTAACTGAGGATTTAGGGCATGCTAAAATACTACATATGTTCAACAACTTCCTTTTAAAAGGCTTTAATATTGAAGTGGGGAGGCACGGATCATTCCTATGCTTCAGCCTTGCCCAGCATGGTGCGTTCCAGATATTTTGGATTACAACCTGTGTTATCCCTGACCATTGGCCATTCTGGCAGGTCCTGATGGGAGCTTTAGGCCAAAACATTTGGAGGACACTGGGCTGGGGAAGACCGATATGCATCCTCGACCTCACAATTAAGCCCTGTATTAGTACAAGATTGGTGTTTGGGTTTTAAAAGGTGTTCTTATCAAGCACTTGGATTCTTAGACATCATGCTGTTTGGCAGTAAACAAAAAAAGGAAGAAAATGTAAGGCTAGATTACAGGTCCCAGCTTTGCAGAGCATTTAGGAGAGTGTTTAGTGTGCTGAATTAGAAACTGAAACCACTTCAGCCCCAAACCCATCCCACTGAGGAAATCATATACAACAGCAGCAACTTCTGAAAGAGGGCCTGTGGTGGTAAATCAATAACCTGAAGTAAAGTGACATAAAATGTTAAAAATTCTAGGTTCACTTTCTTTCTTTGTTTCTTCCTTGTTGACAACTTTTGCCCTTATATGTTCCACAGCAGACATCTAAACCTGCGATTGTAAGCTATTTCGAAATAGCTTCAACTGAAATTAATAGGAGATGCTAGTAACAACATAAGAGAACTTTATCATGTTACGTCCTAGAAGTGACATGGTTTTCTGAATGTAACTCCTAAATTTGACTTCTGTACTCTACCCCTAAAATTCCCAGCACCATTTTTCATTGAGGAAAATGTGCCAAAAGCCAAACCATATGCCTGGGCATACTCTGTGTGGACATGCATAAGTATTGTGCTATCAGCTATTTTTTTTATACATGCACGTAATTTCTGAGATATTTTTTAAAATCATGTTTAGTTAATAAATTAGTGATAGCAGATAGGAAGAGCAAATGTTGATGATCCTGTGGTGTGCAGTAGAGGTAGTGGGATGGGTACAAAGTCACCACTGCTGTGCCTTAGCCGGGTTCCTACAACACGCCAACCCCTGCTGTATAGCCGGAAATTATGCAAATGGTTTTCACAAACACAGTGGTAGGGGAAGAAACCATGATGTTTCCTTCCACCACTGCGATCATCCAGACCAGGTCATTATGGTTTGAAAGCCTAAACTTTAAATACTCGTGGATAACGTGATGCTATAGTAATACTTTACCAGATTGAAAAACGAAAGCAACAGAATGAGAATAGTTTAAATGTACATCTACACCCTGAAAATAAACAAATAACTGACAGTGCAGTCCTATACATGTCTAGATTGCATTCATTGGGACTTTCAGCCTCAAAAAAGAGTCAGTGGACAAGGAGTTTCCATCATTGTTTATCTTTTTAAAAACCTTCCATCCATTTGTTTGGGTTATCCTGAAAACAGAAGGATAGATTGAATGGTCTTCACGAGCCCATTTAAATTCTTGGTTTCAAAATCTAGGTTACAAGTGTGTTGTGTGTTACTGTGGGGTAGTGGTGGTGGTGGGCTGGGTGAATTCATGAGAGCATGGGGAGAGGGCAGTCTAGCCCACAGCCCATTCGTGATCCATTAACCACAGTAAAGAGAGGGAAAGCATGACATCTGTATCACTTCTAATTCCAGCCATACCCCACATACCTTACATACAAACATTAAGTAAATGTTGACATGTATTTAATGTTTATATTGGCACAATTTTTTTAAAAAATATATATTTTAAAACATCTTTTAAGTGTCCCTCTTTTAAAGTGTGTGTTCATATTTATCCTTGCTGTCAAAAGGTGTTTAAGTCTTAAAGTTAGAATGAATTTCTAAGCTTACTTTATTTTTTGTACTTTTATCAAAAGCTTACGGCCAGACAATACCTAAAATATATTGTTTTCAACCTGACAAAGTTACATAAGAAGAGAATCCCCTCGCACTTAAAGAAAAATGCAATTATTTTCTATTCTGAATCTCCAGACTGCTGTTTTAGAAAATCATATCTGATTATTTGCTCAGCAGAAGATTATTGAGTTGATTTAGCTGTGATTTTACTTAACAAAGCTTCAACTGAATTCCCACTGTGGAGTCCAAAAAAGGTAGAGAGATATAAATGATACATTCAAACTGTGATTTTGGTGAACAGGGCCATCAATGCACCCCTCGGAGCTAATAGCGGAGATGAGAAACAGTGGGTTTGCACTGAAACAAAATGTACTGGGGAGAAACTTGACCGCAAATGATCCATCACAGGTAATGATCTTTTTATCAGTAAGCTGAAAATGTCTGTAAATCTAAATGTGATTGCTTGTGAATTGTTACTTAATGTTTTTATAATATGCATATCCATAGGAAAGCCAAATAGATAGAGCAAGAGATGTGTGTCCTGAAACTTTCTCTGTTTTCCACAATTTTTTTGTTAGCCAGAGTGACAGATCTAAAATATTTTTTTTTCATCCCATCGTTTAATAAAGGAAATGCCTCCTGCGGATTAGCAGAGATTTAATATCTGCCAAGGGAAATGGTTTCAGCTTGAACTAGCTTGCTTATGATAAGATATTGATGGTCTTATCTAGAGCTACCTACCCCTGGGTGATGCCCAGGGGGAAAATAATGGAAATGTCATTCAGGGAATGCCCCATTTAGCAAGTGCACTACAGAACACTGCCCTCTGTGTTTCAGGAGAGGGTGCAGCCCTCTCCGCATGACTAGGGGAAGCCAAACTTGGAAAACACAGACTAAGCCAAGGCATACAAGAGGTTGTGGGGACAGCACAGCTGCTGCAGATTTGTTATTTCCATTGAAACTACCCTGTTTCTTAATGGGGGTTTGCATCAGGTCAGAGACCAGACACCACAAACTCCAGAGTGAGAGTGAGAATAGTGCAGCATGGCCTTGTGTTTCCTGGCCAGAAAGCTTTTGAAACTGCTCCTTCATCACTGGGAGAAGCATAGCAACCAAAAGCATGAGGTTTCTGGATACTCCTCACTGGAGTTCACCTGGGTGAATGCAGTGTCTTCTGGGCTCCACAGTGCAACACAGTCATAAATTGGGCCCTTAGATTGTATCACTTTATGTGTAACAAACTTGGGGGCAAATTAGACATGATGGTTGCAAGTCGGTGTTTTTGAACACTGAACTGCCCCAGTCATTTATTTATCACATTTCTATGCCATCCAATAGCCGACACTCTCTGGGTGGTTCACAAAAATTAAATTAAAATTAAACCAAGGCTGACCCCACCCTTTTTCCAGTCATATGAAAAAGGGTTGGGGTGAGTCTTAGTTTTAAAAGTAAAGGGGCCTCGTGGCTGAGGGGAACTGACCCCCTCAGGCATTCCACTGGAGGTGGCGGGGGGAGAGTTGACTGTCCTTCTGTGGATCACCTCCCTGCAGTCCCTCCGAGCTCTTTCCACTCCCCTCCAACGAGTGCTCTCCCTGGGAAGAGGAATTGCATGATGGTATGAGGACTCAGTTGCATTTATAGTCTTTTGATGGGTTTACCTGATCAACACCTCCCAAAAGTCTCAATGAGCTGAGATAGAAAGCTCCCCATTTTTGCAAGCTTTCTGATGCAGCTTATCTCAGGGAAAAAACATGCCCAACTTGTGTGTATTAGGAAAGAGTGCACATGAAATGCATGTATTTGAGAAACGTGTGCACAGAATAGCATTTCAGCAATGTAAAATACTTGGGAGAGGGAAATTCATACATTGAAAAAAGGTACATCTTGAGGCAGACAAAATGTGAACCCAAAAAAGTATGAATTTCAGTATTGGTTTGTTTTGGGCTTTGTTAAAGTGCAAGCTCATGCAGAAACGGGACTGAATGGGCTTGATGTAAAAAAAATCCGCTATGATCTCAGTGAGAACAAGATCGACAGTTCTGTCCATCCGTAATTTAAACTCATGGAACAGCAGCCGTTGCATCTAGGATGGGCCCCAGTGGGGTTTCGTTCTCAGTAAACATTGCAGAGCTATGTTGCTCCCTTGCACTGTGCAGAGGCTCCTCCATAGGACCTCAGAGGCCTCGATTCATTGACATACAATGCAGTCCTATACACACGAACCAGGGAATATGTCCCATTGAACTCAGTGAGGATTGCATTATCACAGTCCTATCCATAACTTACATCTATGGGTGTGTTCAGAAGCTACTTATGGGGGGGCGGGAATCTCAGTCCGGTAGGAGTCTCATAGCAAAGAGAGAAAGTAACGTCTGGCCCAGTATGTACACTGTATTTCTTTAAATGCGGTGCCCTCCCTCATGTGCCTTGGATACTCCCATTTTCTCTGGAGCTGGATCAGGAGGCAGGCAAATATATTCAAATTAATGCAGTACAGCCTGAATCCGATGTTACTTTCTTCCCACTCAGAAGGGAGAGGGACACAGAAGATCTCAAACTCTTAGTCAGGTTGAGATTTCTCCCCAGCAAGCAATGACTGAACAGGAGTTGTGCTCACTTTTATTTATGTATGTGTACCACTTACAAGTCACTTTTCCATCATCATGTTCAAACTAATCATGCTCAAACTAATGCACAAAAAAGAGTACTGAAAGTATGTGAAAATCCTAAATGTTAAAATGTAAACATTTGAAACTTGAAAACTGAAAAACTAAATCAATAAGTAACTGACTTCAACCAGCAATTGCTTCCATAGAGAATGCAGTCTTCAGCTCAGTCTAATTGGCTTTTGTGGAACTATTTATTTATTTATTACATTTCTATACCACCCAATAGCCGGAGCTCTCTGGGCAGTTCACAAAAATTAGAATTGTTTTGGCTTCCTGTGTATTTATGCCTGCACTGTTTCCTTTATAGCATGACTTACAGAGCAACTTTGATAAATATATTTCAAGCACCACTTTCCAAATTCAACACAAAATCCTTTGTCACAGCATTCTAGCTCATTTACTTCTCAGCAAAATCCCTATACTTACTCAAATACATATATTATTTACATATATTGTTAAGCATATATTATTTGTATCATCAGCCTAATGTTAGCGCCGCCTTTTCCATTCATAGCCCGTAGCAATGTGTTCCCTTTTCTTTTGATAGGAATTTGTTGCAAGTGAAGGAGAAGATGACCCAGAGGTGGAATTTTTGAAATCCTTGACAACTAAGCAAAAACAAAAGCTTTTGAGGTAATTGCATCACTAGTACATAGTACTATCTCTGTTTGCAATCGACAGTGACCAAGGGAGACCTCAAAGTTGCAGTTCTGTTTCATACTAGAATGCTCATTTAGAATATTGACAATAACACAGAAGTAATGTCTATTCAGAGCTAGGAGAAAGCACTCCTGCCCTATTCTAGGAGTGAATGAACCTTACTGGCACCATTGCTATTCATATATGTGTGTCTTGATGTAGGGTTGCAGCTTCAATATCTTTGATCCCAATCTTAAATCCATTACTTGGAAGAAAGTACTGCTTACTTGAGTGGGACTTGCTTAGAGTTGGGGGATTAAGCTGGAATTCTGAAACCCTTTACCCTTGATTTGCTCTATCTATAAACCTGCATGCAGCGAACCTGGAGACTGAAGGTGGATAAATAACTTAAGTTTGAGTGCTATTTTATATGCAAATTTGTTATGGTGTGGGGATGAACCAGTAACATCCGGTAACATTCTTCTTCTGGTGAAAGATAATGGGTTTTTAAAACGGCATTTGGAAGAAATTGATTTTTGTCATTATTGGATCTTAACTTTAACCTACTCCTTCATCTGTAGTTGCCCTTAGAGGTTTTGGGGAAATTGCTTATAAGCAATATAATTGCTTATATTGCTTTACCCTTGTTTTTAAATTGGATTTGTAATATTACTCTTGTTAGCTGCCTTGAGCACCTAGTGTAGAAAGTCTAACGAAATAATAAACAAACAGATTCGTGTGCATGCACAACATCTAGGACGACCCACATGTAGCCCTCATAGACAAGCAGCAGTTACTCTGGTCAGCTGTTTGGTAGGGAGAGCAGGGAGTAAGGGATCTTCAGTCCATGCTTCCTCTCCCAAACTATGTATTGGAATTATCTGGTGGGATTAAACACATGCAACCCTGGCTGCTGGATCAAGCTGAGAATTGTGCATACACACACCACACCGTATCCGGGTCAGCAGCTTCGTGTTCATGCATGGCCCTAGTTGGATCAGGAGAATAGGGTGCGTAGAAATCAATAACAAAAACTTCCATGGAACAGGATTGGAGCCATATTCGTTGGAACATGACCAATTTAAAAAGTATTTTAATATTTTGTGATATATACCTCTCAAAGTTGTTTTTCTAATTTCATTAAAAAAAACACTTATTAGATCAGCATATTGAGAAACGTTTCATTTCAAGGATAAATTGATTTAAATGAGCACAACTCTTTTTTTCCCTTCATAAGTAAAACAATGTAAAGGTGGTTATCTAAAAAAATGATATTTTTAATTTTAAAAATATCCAGGACCAGCCTATTTAGACAAAACAAAAACCAAACAAACTTGCTTTAAGGCCCAGGTACAGATTGCTTTCTCCCCTTCCATTAGATGCTACAAAAGTCAGCAATTGAATAACTTTTACAGGAAGCAAAGAATACATCAAAAACGGCCAGGTGATAAGTTTGGGGAGCAAGACTTGTATTATTTTTAGATAATTAGCTCATCACAGCCTGATATTTATTATGTGAGATCTGCTTTAAAGAACAGACCTCTAAAATGTAGACTTTCACTGTTATCCCTTGCTGCTTAATTGCTCTGCTTTTCTGTGTTCAAAATAAAAGGAAACTGGATCGCCTGGAGAAAAAGAAGAAGAAGAAAGATAGGAAGAAGAAAAAGCACCAGAAGAGAAAAAGCAAAAGTAAACACAGGAAACATAAGAGCAGATCCTCTTCCACATCCTCCAGTGAGTCTTCAGTAAGCAGCAGTGATAGTGAGACTGACAGCCAAGATAAAGCAGCACAAAAGAAGATGGATTCTAAGGAAAGAAGAAAAGCAAAGTTTTCAGAGACTAGCAGCAGTGATTCTGAAGGGAAGGCGAAGACTAAGGGAAAACTTTATGAAGATCCCTCCAGCGGTCATGGTAACAAGGACAAAGATAGAGAGAAGTGTAGACTTTTAAAGCAAGATAGTTCTGGGGAGAACAACAAATGGAGCTCCTGTGAGAGCAAAAGAAAACCCACAAGCAGAAATGATAAAACAGACAAGAGAAGAGAATCAGAAAGATATGGGAGCAGAAGCCAAAGCAAGGAGGAGAGGAGCGGGAGAGGCTCTAACACAAGGCACAGGACTTATAGCCCGAGTGAAGAGCGGCAAAGGAACAACGAAACTAAAAGCCACAGCTCAGACGTTTGTAGAGAGCAACAGAAACAGAAAGAGAGCTATAGCAACAAATACAGTAAAAAGGAGCGCAGAGAGAGAAGCAGAAGCAGAGAGAGGAAAAAATAGATAACGTGGGTGGGAGATGCATTTTTGCATGTCTTTTTTTATAAATTCCTTTAGTAAGGGCTCTTGATACACTTCTCTCTTTCTCATCAGATGGCTGTTCTCAGTGAAATGTCAATTTCTTACTTTAAAGAGCCCTAAACACATTTTGTATGTATGTTGCAAACAAATACAGGCTTTTAAATATAAGCAACAAATTATTTTCTTGATAAATATGTCTTATGTTTGAGTAGCAAGCCATATGATTTCATTTTGGTGGGGGTGGGAGAAGTTAATCAGTAAATCAACATTTATTTCAGACATTAATGTACAAAAAATACTTGACATGCCTCTGTAAAATTGGAACTTAACCAGTACATATTAATTCTCCTTGATAATAAATATACATAGTCTTGTGAGGAGCAGGCTAAGTGTTTGAGAGCATATTAAATTACGCCGATAGTTTTTAACATATGACTAGATAAAATCACTGTTACAGGCTATAAATGCTAGATTATTTTTGAACTGAAACATTTCCCCCCAAGATCCACCTAAGAGGACAATTTCACAAGTTAAAACAACAGCAACATAGTTCCGCATAAACGTGTAGCCAACATTTTTTACCACCTGCAGAGTATAACTTGGTCAAGGCTATCTAAGCATCTTGAACCCCTGTTGGTATATGTCGCTACAGTGTCAAGTTTTTGTTCAATAATTTCTCACGACATGGGAAGAATATTTATTGTCTTAATAGTTTCTAGGTATTGTATGCTGTAGGAATCTAATGTCAGCTCCACTCTTCTTACCGTACAGAAAGCAGCTTATTTCTTTTAGGGTTGGGTGGGGGGTTTAAAACTAGATGTTGTTAAGGTAAGAATTACATTAAATAAACGTTACTTTCAAAAATGGATTGCTTTATTTTCAGGGATTTGTCTCTATTTCAAAGGCACAGGTAGAAACTCTGGATGCTGCTTTTCCTTTTTAGTCCTTAAACAGAAGGAAAAATCATTCATTAGAGGAACCAAGTGGTGCAATTTAATCAAAGTACAATCAAGCAACTTTTCCATCTCTCTGTTTCTGCTAGAGTTTATTCTGTTTTGGGTCCCCCCCCCCCCCGAACTACTTCATACTACCACGCAAAAGCTTTTATATATCACAGGGATGAGTTATAGCAGAGGTGACTTATTTGCCTTGCAAAACTCATCCTTTGCATGTTACAGTGTTATATGAATGTTGCCATTAGAGATTGAAAGATAATGGGAACATAAAACTGTAACCATAAGTTGGACTGCACACCACATTAACTTGTTAATGCTTTCATTAAAAGAATTAAGCAAGATGGCAGAAGGGCTTCAGTCCTGTGCATACTTACTTGGAAGTAAGATGCAATTAACTTACTTCCTAATAAACAATGTATAGGATTGGGCAACAAGGAAATAGATTGAAAGATATACCCCACAGGATATAAAAGCGAGACAAAAACGTGCATTCCTGTCATTCAAAAATTTATATACATCTAGCCTATCCCAGCTTGAAAGGGTCAGGATAAAAATTATTATTATTATATAAATACCTATTTAAAATTGGCAAAATTGTTTACTATCCTCCCACACAATTCCCTCTTTAAAAAACTAACCCATATTTTGCAACACTTCTGAGCAATGTTTAGTCTTTGACTTAGTGAGGCTCTAGGGGAAACACTTTCCATTTAAAGCGCTAAGAACATTTCTGTATTTACCCTTTCTGTCTCAACTTGGCCCACAAACAGTATTGTCTCAAAGGATACTGTCTCCTGATTTTAAAGATTACGATGGGGCATTGAGGGAAAGACAGTCTCTTATGTTTGCCGGGTCCACAAGCTGTTACTGTCTTTACTGCCACAGGCAATTTAAATAGATGCCCTGAGATTTAAGAGCGGCATTCCTCTTATACCTGGACACCTATTTTCAAAAACACCATGGCATTCTTTGTTTCTAAAGTGACACAGAGGCAGGAACTTAATATGAAGTGTCCAGGGCATACCTTTTCAGAGTTTATGCTTGAGAACACAGGAGAAGGGAGGACATTATTTTGGTGCAAAGTCTGCATTTGAAAACGTCTTTCAGCCCAGTAAAATTTGTGACCCCACTTTGAAAGGGCCTTTGGAATAACACATAAGTAGTGCAAGACATCTATTTCTCTGTCTCTGAAAAGAGCAGTCTCTTGCCTACCCACCCACTCACCCCCTCTCTCTGGCCTATTCTGTTGTACATAGAGAAGGGGCATTGGTTCAAGCTTGTCTGTGCTGGCAGCTTGCCACCCAGCTGCTGCTGTTACACTTAATCCTCTTGTATGAGAGAAATGTATCAGGCCCCTCTATTTTTAGTAAGCATTTCTACACGCTCTCTGCATTTGGTTCCTTTTAGGCTCGTTTATAAAGGTATACTGTGGGCATGTGCCTGTAATTTTGCTGGTGTGTTTCTGGTTGAACAGAGACGCCTCATTCCGACACACAAGTGTCTCATCTGACTTTCTAAACCTGACCATTCCACAGACCAGACAAAAATTAATGATGGTGTACTAATGCTCCTCTGAAACATCTCTCAAGTTGACGCACTGGTGAGATTTTACAGAGACGATGCTTATGCTGAACAAGGAATTGTTGGCAATGTTTTGGTGTCTGGCTTGGCATTTTGTATCATGCAAGTATTTACATCTCCAGATCAGCCTGTGGAGCCTTTCAGACAGAACAACTCCTCAAGCACTTTCAGGGGATTTATGCACACCTTACTGTTTTTGCTCTTAAAACAGAGGTGGCTTTTGAATATTGTTTGAAGTGAAAACAAAACATTTAAATTCTTCAAAGAGTTTATTTTAAGATGAAAGGATGAAGATGTCGGAATTTGATGGGAGGGGGTAGCCTAGGGTAAAAGAAGAATGTTTAGTATAGGCTAAAAGTTCACCTTTGTGAATAGTGTAAAAAAATTGGTGACGAAGATCTTTGCTCATTTGCTATCCTGTGAAGTGAGAAAATAAAAAAGTCAGTTTGATTTGACAGCATTTAAGGTTATTTCTCATAACCTTAGTTGCATTTTGCACCTACCAAGGGTGATTAAGACTGGATGTTAACTGTACAACGTTTTCTCCCTTCCCACACACTACATTTTTAGGAATACACAAAATACATTTTAAGTGTACACCAAAAATGTAAACTGTGACTGCAAAACAGAAAAGTTCACGTCTGCTCGCTGTCAAGTATACCCTTATTGGTGAAACTAGTTTTGTTATTGCACATCTGTTAAGCCCCCTTTTCGGCTATTGTTCAAAAGCAAGAAAGGGAAAATGTTCATGGAGGCGGGTAGGCTGCCTCTTTTGGAAAGCTGCAAGATGAGCCTCGTTGGCCTCGTTCTAAAAATGGCTTTGGAGCCTTGCCGAATGCCTTAATTTGACAGTGGCAAATTAAACCCTGTAGGAGGTGCTGTTGGTTTACAAATGCCCACAAACATGTAGTCATGGCCTCTCTTTTTAAACCATAAACGGGCCGACGCTGGGTTGCAAGACGGAAATGTGGGTCGCTGGTGGATGAATAGTCTCGCCAGTCACGACTAGGCCAAAGAGCTGCGCGGGAAACGGCCGCAACTTGCGCCCTTCGCTTTCTGCGGGTAATGGAAGAGGCCTACAGAGGACATCTCCTGAGAAACAAGGGCGCTGAACTGGGGAGGCCTTTGGGATGAAAAGGCGCCCTACAAAAATCAAATGGGTGGTTCTTGGTAGAGGCCGCGATCCAACGCCACGTGGTGAATGAAGCACCGATGCCACGAAGCTTGGAAGTCTCCCTTCCAGGACCAGGCCTGGCGTCGAAGCACTGGGAGCAAACGCCGTCGGTCCACTGAAATTTAATCTGAAGAAATAGCCATTGGCTGGGGTGGTCTATTCCAAATGAAAAACCTTTTTAGATTGTCACTGGGACATTTGTGTGGAAAGAAACGGGGTCGGCAGCCGGTTACAAACCAAGCGCCTTGTCGTCAGTTCCCCCTTGGAAAGAAGTTGGGGGAACTCCTGTTTCGTAGACTTGGCGACTCTCAAGATCAACCAGCTCGCGGCTTCGCTTCTCTTTCCGTCCGTTCTCTTAAAATAGTAACAGTCCCGCAAAAGTAGTGTTGCCTTTTAAACGGGCATTTTCCCTTCCAGGAGGGCCTGGCTACCCACTGCTCTGTGGGAGGACGGATCATCCGGTTCTCGGAGGAGGGCGAAGTGGAGCAGGTGGGGAACCGAGCCGGCGACCGCAACAGAGCTAGGAGACCCGGCGCAGGCAAACCCTTTCCTTTGCGGTAGCCGAAGTGCTTTGCTCCTGGGGAGCGAAGAAGTCGCCCGGCAGCAGAAATCCAGAGCTGGCTGTGGCCGCTGAACCTGCTGCCAGTGGAGGCTGGTGGTTCCGATTTCGGCGGGGCTGTGAATCCGTTCTGCGTTTCAGTCTGTACCAGGCAAAACTCTAAAGGAAATCACTTTGGAGTTCTGACTGCAGCCGAGAATGGATTCAAGCCCCCACCGAAACCGGAGCCAGTAGCCTCCACTGTTTGCTGCACTTGGTGGGCCGCTTAATTAACAACTTCAATAGCCCCGGCCCCTTCGAAAACGTAAACTTCCTTTAAGTGAATTTGGATATTATATCAAGGTAAACAAATCTTCAGGTTTCGTTCTTCTAAACCAGCCTTCCCAACCTGGCCTCTTCCAGATGTCTTGGACTACAGCTCTGGCTGGGGCATGCTGGGGGCGGAGTGTAGTCCAACACATCTGGAGGGCACCTTGTTGGGGAAGGCTGTCCTAAGCATATTTACCAAGTTGAAGTTACCAGGCTTATATTCTGAGAAAATATGCTTAGCATCAGACTTCAAGTGGATATGGAAAGTTATGGCCTCTTGCAGCTCCAGGTTTACAGCACTGATACTAATGGGATTACCTTTGGAGAAAGTGGTTTGGGGGCGCTGTAATTTATCCAAGATGCCTGATAGAATGCGGGGGAAGGGATAGGGGAAAATAGGAGCCAAGTGGAACCCGCCTGTGCTTTTGGGTCCAGGACAGGGGTCCAGCCCAGACACACAGCAATTTTGGCCCCATCCGACAGCAAAGCGCTGCTGCAATCCGCAAAGGTCTTGTGCTCTAGCCAACTTCATTGTACATGGAAGACAACGACTTAACCAGCTTGTGGAGAGCGCCTGATGAGACGGGGGTCAGGGCGTAGAAACAAAACAGCGGTGGCAGTTAAGGCGTCCAGAGTCGTGCCGCGAAATTCAGGATGTGTGTGTGTGGTCAATATTCCCTAACCCTAACTTTCCTTTCTCGGGGTCGCTGGTTCTAGCGGGCGATCTCACTTTCCCATGGAGACGGGCGCTTGGGCGCCTGCGGAAAGGGCAGGAAAGAAAAGAGCTTAATTTGACGCGCACTCCCACTTCGGAGGAGGTGTGAATTTGTGGATGAATGAGGAGGGGAAGTATGTGTGTGTGTGTGGGGGGGGGAAATCGGGCTTTCCCCCCATCCTTCGACTCTCGCAATGAGACTCTGAAGCACTGTAAGGAGAACCTAGGTCGCCCTTATAGCTCCTAGCCCTTTTCAGCAGCAGCGACAGAAGGGGTCCTTTTGTAGACTAGATGTTACAGATTTCAGAGTGGTGCAGCAATAGGGGTGTGTAAGGCCATTTAATTCTCTGTTTGATTTGTAGAGTCTGGAAAGGGAGGGGGGAATCAGCCGACAGCTTCAAAATTTAGGTGGTGAAGGAGAATAAATTATTACTAATTGAAAGGTAAATAAACAGGTGACTTTTCAGCTCAGATTCCCTCTTGGATCGTTACAATAAATATCCCCGAAGGAAGCTCTCTATTTATGTTGTCATTGATTAATTCTCGCTACCTCATTTGATTTCGATTTAGAACGATTTGATTCTAATTTAATTAGCATGTAATTTGGATGTACATAATTACTGTAATTATGACATTCAGGTAAGGCAGCTTTAGGCTGAAAGGCAATTTCAAAAAAAAAATTTTTTTTCGCCCCCCTCCCCTAGCAAAACTCCACTTTGTAGTAGGGGCTGGACAAGGACTCCGCGCCCTGCTATCCAAGTAGTAATTAGCACATCTTGGAAACAGGCAGCGCGGCGAGATGGATATTAAACCAGCAGCGAGGCGAAAACCCAAACTCGTTCGGCTCCGCCGGGGTGGGGAGAAGCGGCTGGCGGTGGGGAGGCGGAGCCTGCTGTGTAACCGAGCCGGCATGTTTACACAGATGACCGCACCAAACCGCCCACCACTCGCGCCGGCCTCCCCTCTTGGCTTGGCGGCGGGAATCCGAAGCACTGCTCTACCACCAAGTCCGCCCGCCGCATGGGCTTTCTGGAGTAGGCGGGCGCGTGAAGCCGGCTCTGATCTTTCCCAGCCACTCGCCTTCCAAACCTCTCCGTTGCGCGGTAAATATCCGCGCAACAGAGAGGTTTGGGAGTGGATCTTCCGCCCCTCCCCCCTTCTCTCTTGCCTCGATTGAGACGGCGATGCGCTTGGCGTTCACTGTGGGGGTGGGGTGGGGGAGTCGTCTCTCCTTACACCGACGTGAGGGTCTGAAAGCTTGAAGGGGAAGAAACTAGAATGGGAGTCCGTTCGAACCACTTTGCTACAAACTGAAGTCGTGGTGATTATGGAGGTCTGATCTCGAGACAAGTTCTTGGCCGGTTCCTCCCCACCGCCACCCACCCGTGGCGGTAGCATCACCGGTCTTACTCTCGAATTAACACCGTCACTCGATGTCAAAGCTCACGAGAATAAAACTATTTAGGCGCCATCGCTATTAATGAGCGCCGCCAAGCTATGAAATTGGAGTCGTCTTTCCTAGCGGAACCCTTGAATTCGTAGGATTTCCTTCGCAAGAAGGAACGAGGGTTGGTGTGTGTGTGTGTTGGAAAGTAAGGCCACTTTTACTCAATTCAATTCTTTTCTTTCTTTCTTTCTTTCTTTCTTTCTTTCTTTCTTTCTCCGCCCCTTCTCTTCCACTTTTCTACTAGCGAGCTTTAAATCGGCATAAATCGATCTGTAACGCGACACTTCGGCCAGAAAGGGACACACATTTCAACCCTTCTTCCGCTTTTTGCCCTGCCATAACAGCGTTTTACACGTGGCGGCTGTAGGCGAAAAACCTCGCTTTTAAAACAAAACAAAACCGTCTTGTTGTTTTTAAATTGCCTTAGCGGCACAAATCTTGCATCCAGGGCCGTCTCCAGAAATTTGAAAGAGTTCTAACAACGGGTTGAAAGTAATAGAGAGTGAGGGGGGGTGGAGGAGGAGGAGGAGGAGGAAGAAGAGAAAGACAACGGCAAAATAGCCCAGGCCAAGAATTAAAAGTTTCTTCCTTTGTTTTTTGTTAGCCCTCAAACATGAACGATTTTAATCCATAAAATCTACATCGATTGAAAATTCGACCCGCACTGCTACAGATTTCGAAGTGCAGAGTTGACTTGTCTAAAAAGGGGTTTCTGCGCCTAATCTTACTGAGATTAGACAAGAAAGCGGCTGCAACACCAGCTAAAACCGTTTCCGGAATGAACCAGAAGTTCGCTTCTCGCTTTACAAACTCTAGATGGCGCTAATGAGTCAGAAATTATAAGACAACCCCCACCCCCCATATTTCTCACTCTCCTCAAAGGACTCAAAAGTGACTGTGAAACATAAAAGCAAATCAGAGTTTGCAGGGGTGGTTTTTTTGTTTTTTTTAATATGTTAAGAATTTTATTCCTTAAGAAAAATTGTAGCTAAATTATTCTCACTTAAAATAAACACTCATACCAATTACCCAAATAAGCCGGATTTACTGTTACATTTTCTTCATCTGCATTTTTGGAATGTGGAAATGTATCTTGAGTAAATACGGAGAACGGCTGCAAATAAAGTGGAGATACATCTGCCCTGTGTGTGTATATATGTGTGTGGTTTTAAAAAATAAATTTAAAAATCCGGAAAATAATGTTTTGTCTCAGTTATACAAGGATGCACACCTTTAAAACTTCATAGAACGAAATTTGGAAAAACATACATTTAGAGCCGGAAACGGTACCTACGGGGGGGGGGGGAAGGTAGATTTCCTGCGGAATCAGACTCAGGTCGGCATTAAATGCTCCTTGGTTATATCCTACCCCAGCTGTGTCAGTGCTAGTAAGTTGTCCCCGCCGGAAGTAACAATACACAGGGAATTTAAAAAGTGCAAGTAGCTGATCTCATATGGAACTGAAGTCATCCCACTCTGGCTGTGACTAAGATCCCGGGGAGGGGGAGGTTTTAAAGCATCCTTTCTCCCTATAGTGAAAACAGCATCCTTTCCTGTCCCCAACCCTCTTTCCGCGTGCTGGGTATTGTGTTCCTGGATTTCCAGCCCCTCGCTTAAGAGGGCAGCGAGTCTCAAAATAAGACAAACGCCGGGCTGTTTGCCGTGGTCTTTCCAGGCGGTCCGCGCTCATCCTTCATTATGCATAAAAGGACTGCAATGCTAAGACCTGCCAATTATTGCCCGTGGATTGTTTGGCTCTGTGTGTATGAGAGAGAGCGAGAGAGCGAGAGAGCGAGAGAGCGAGAGCGGCCCAGGAGCTCTAAAGTTTGCTCTCTTCTCTTCATTTCTGGGGAGTCTCTCAATGATGGACGTTTTCTGACCCGAGGGGGCAAAGGCAATGCAGAAAGGTCCTTGATCATTGAGCTGAGAATGGTAACCCTGGCCTGGCAGAAACTGGACCTCGACGGAGAGTCCTTTGATCTGTTTTATTACAGATGGAAAACAAAGCTGACTTCTGCCCAACACCCAGCGAGAAGGCATTCCTCAGAAACCCACAACAACAGCACAACTGACCGGGTGACTGGGTTGGTGTGTGTGTGGGAGGGGGGGGGGGAGAAGCCGCATCCTGTAGCTCATAAAGCCTCCCCTGTTTACTTTGCCCTTGCTCGAGCGTGTCCCCCCTCTCCACCCGCCCCCCTCCGTGGCCGTTGTCTTCCTCTCCTCCCGAACCCCGGACTCAACACACTCCAAAGCCAATAAAGCCAATAAAGCCCACTGACAGCGTGGACGAGCACCGGGAGTCGGCGGCGGAGTGGGTAGGGCGGGGTGTGTGTGTGAAGAGAAGTAACAATACTTCTCGCTTTACAAATGGGGTGGTGAAGAGAAGATGGATGTTCACACACTTAACAAGTGCTCCCTCTCTTCCTTCCCCCCCCCCCCGGACTTTAAAAAAAGTTAAGCTCACAACGTGAAGACGACAAGAGGATAAAATACACCAGCGGGGAAAAGGGAAAGGAGACGACACCGCTCTCGACCCGCGCCTCTAACGGATTTAGGCAAAAAGGTTATTCGCACCACCACCAAATAAATAAACAAATCAAACTGAAATTGCACTTTCTCCTCAAATTCTTACTGTCAGACCTTCCCAACTCTGCACCCTTCTTATACCCCTCTGAGAGACAATGTCGCCCCTGTTTCTGTGGCTGCATTTTACTACAATTATCGAGGAAAGCTAAATACCCGTCCTGCTAGACACAACAGATGCATTTATTCAGAGCTTCTTCAGCCTAGCCCGCACGGCTGCCAGCAAAATCTGTTTCCTAGATTTATGTAGCGGACAAAACTGGGCAGGCAAATTATCTATCTATCTATCTATCTATCTATCTATCTATCTATCTATCTATCTATCGTAAATTTCCATGCCCAATTTTGTAAAAGGCTTCAAATATATTTTATCCTTTCATGCTGTAATGTACAATCTAAATTAACTTTTCCCCTCCCCCTCCCCTCGTCTCTTTTTTCCCCATAAAGTAGCGCAATTAACAGGAGGTGTTGGGGGGGGGACGACGACGACACGAGGATTGGAACGATTTTCCTTTTTAAAAGATATTCTGTGACTGTTAAGTTGGTGGTCAGAAGACAAAAGGAGTGAAAATAATTTTCATTTCAATAATTGCCTTCTGGTCAATTTAACTGTGCCTTATTTTGAAAGAGCCAGTCTAAATGAGATTCCTGTCCCAAATGTGTTCCCAGGCCTTATCCCAGCCTTTAATTATTCCTGAGGTTTTTCCCCCCTTCCTTCAGAATAAGACGCTGCACTGCGTAATCACAAAGAAGTCAGAGAGCATCCTTGAACCTTTTCAATAGCAGAGCCACTGATATTCAAATAACATGCGAGGAGCATTTGACTGCATGGGGGACATAAGCATTTCCAATTCACTATTTGCATAGATCAACTGTCTTTTGAAAAGCAAAGGAGCAGTTGTCTGCCATAACATTAAAAAGCCCAGTTATCAAATCAAGTGCTTAGTTTGGGGAGGCTTTTAAAACGTTTACATTTTATCTCGCGTTGCCCTTTACCGTTTGACATGCAAATTTGGTGCAGTTAATTTAGACAATTAAAAGGATCTTCAAGGGAAGCTTTGTCACCGAGAATATTCTGAGGGTTTTCCCCGTGGACCAGCTGAGATAAAGTTGGCCAGAACAAATGATGTCTAGGAGATTAATTAGATATTTGATAAGACATGAATCTCTAATAAGGGAATACAAGGCACAGGGGGCTGCTATGTGCTCGAAGTCAAAATTAATAACATTTAACAAGGTTTTCATTTAGGCATGAAATGTCTTTTCCGGAGTATTGACTCTAGCGATTTATTCCCCCGGGATTGCCTTTCTCTAACCTGCGCAACCTTGTTGGAGACCTGACGGGCACCCTTTTTAATAAATGTTTGCTTGGCCCAGGTTTATCCTTCCTAAACCCTTTTAAAGGCATTCGGTTTATGAAAATCTGTTTCGGGAACGGGGATGGGGTTTTAAAGGTTCCCAGATTTCTCCTTAGGGATCTAGTACTGATCTTTTAAGCACAAGACAAGTCGCGTTAGCAAGTTGTATTTCAGACATCCTAAGATCGCAGCCCATTCAAATCAGGGCGACTTTTGCCAAAGACTTCAATAGGGAGAGATTTCTCACACTCGTGTTTTTAAAGGGGTTTGGCTTATTTAGATTTCTCGAACCTATTGCCTTTTGAAGGGGTTCTGATTGGCATCAGATCCTTAACGTTAATGGCGTTCCATATTTTAATTCGACTTTAATGTATTTACAGCACAACGCTAAGCATATTTATTCAGAACTAAGTCCCACTGAATTCAATGAGATCTAAGCCCTAGTAAGCATGTTTAGGATTGCAACCTTCATGTTATAATTTGATAGAATGTTTGGCAAGATATATGGTCTAAACAAGAGAAAGGCAATCGATGTGTGGGACTGATTGGAGTGGAGAGGGAGGAAATGAAACCCTGGAGTGCATTGTTCAGAGTCCTTTAATAATACCAAAATGAAAATATTATGTCAAGATTTTTTTTCCATTACAGATAAACGCATTTAATTTCTTTAAACAACCTTAACTTACTGGTGTGAGTGAAATATTAACTCAACATTTTAAATATCTTTTACATATATACTGACCTTCACAAAGTGCATCAGAAATAATAATAATAATTTAAAAAACAAAAACAAAAAACCTCCCCTGAATTTCAGGAATTCACCCAAAGAAATAAAAAATTAAAACCCGATCAGAATTGACATTTACAAGGGGGGAAAAGAGAACACAAATCCTCTGTGTCTATATGTCTGAGTGTGTGTCTGCTTTTTGGAACCCTATTTATACAGATGTCTGATGAATTACAGAGACAAGCTGCCTTCGACGTTTTCCAGTTTAATTTCCCACCTTGAGCCTTTGTGTGCGTGCGTGCGTGCAACTGGACGATTTCTCCTTTTTCGATATTAAATATAAAAGTGTCGCTGTAGATTTCATCAAATACGACTTGCTGTAATCTGCAGTAGATTTATACTTAGAACTATATTATAATAATCCACTCCAAAGAGCTGCATTTTGGTCCTAGGTGGCGGTTGGTGATGGTTGCTTTTTATTAGTTTGGCTTTGTTTAGTCTGCTTTTTGGAGAGGTGTGGGAGAGAAAGAGAGAGATCTCCAGCCGCTTCTATTGCTCTTCGCCAGGAAGATGAGGTCGTGTTTTCTTGCGTTGGAAACGGTTGTTTTGTCTGCGTCTCTGCCCTTAGGGCCGGGTTCAAGTCTCTCCAAACAGTCTAAAAGTCTAAAGCGCGCCCTCCACTTCACTTTTCACCCCCTCCCACCCCTCCCCCACCCCTCGAAGCTCCCGGGAAAGCGGAGCAAAAGTGGCGGTGCCGGGGTTCACGTCGGCTTCTCCCCCCCCCACCCCCTCGGGCGCGTCCTTTCGCTCTGGCGCTCTCCTTTGGCGCGCTTTCTTGGCGCGCTCTTGTCCCGCCAAAACTTCTCCCGCCTTCGCCGCCGCGCGCCCTCCCTCCCTCCCTAGGAGTCGTTGGGCCCCGCTGCGGAGTCCTTGCCTCGGCCCTCGTGCAGAATAAGGTCCGGCGACTCGGACCGCGGCGTCTCCAAGTTGCTGGCGTCCGTGTCGCTGTCGCTGCCCTTTTTGCCCCCGCCTCCCCCGTTGTGCGTCTTAATGTGTTTGCTGAGGTGGTCGCTGCGCATGAAGCGCTTGTTGCAGACCGGGCAGGCGAAGCGCTTCTCGCCCGTGTGAGTCCGCAGGTGCCGCTGGAGCTCGTCGGAGCGCGTGAAGCGCTTGCCGCAGAAGAGCCAGTTGCACACGAAGGGCCGCTCGCCCGTGTGCCAGCGCAGGTGCGCCTTGAGGTGCGACGTCTTGCCGTACACCTTGCCGCAGCCCGGGATGTGGCAGCTGTGCAGCCCTTTGCGCCGCAGGCTGGCCCCCGCCGGCCCTAAGCGCTCAGCCTCCTGGCAGTTGGGGCAGTCGCAAGTGGCCCGGCCCGAGTAGCGCCGGGCGGAGCGCGCCGAGCCTCCGCCCGCCGCCGCCGCCGCCGCGGCCCCCGAAATCATGGCGCTGGCGGCGGCCACCGCGGCGCTGGAGTCCGTGTAGGAGGGCAGCACGGGCTTGAAGCCCTCTTGGGTCAGCAGGTGCTGGCTGGTGGAGAGCAGGTGCGAGGCCGCGGTGGAGCCCAGGCCGGTGGAGCTGAAGGCCGAGTGCGTGAGCGAGCTGAAGTCAGCCGGGTTGTAGGTGCCCAGCTGCGAGTGGAGCGAGGCCTGGGGGGCGCCCGAGTGCAGCGAGCTCTGCAGGCCCCCGGCCGGGTTCTGCACCTCCAGCCACGAGCCCGGGTTGGTGTGCACGTCCCACCACGAGGAGGCCGCCCCGTTGGCCACCTCGCCCGCCGCCAGCGTGGAGTGGAAGCCGGACTTGTACCACGACTCGTAGGGGTGCGCCATGCCCACCCGCGGGTACAGGCTCTCCGCCGCCGAGCTGTGCACTTTGGAGATGAAGGCCGACTGGCCGCCAGGCTCCTGGGGAGACACCCCCGCCGCCGCTGCCGCCGCCGCGGCCGCCGAGTTGGAAAAGAGGCCGCTGTAGTCGCTGCTGAAGGCCGACGAGGTGGGCGACGTGGAGGCCAGGCAGAAGGCGCTGTTGGCTGTGCCGCTGCCGCTGGCGAGCCCGCTGGAGCCGCGGCTGGTGGCCACGGTGAAGCCGGACAGGCTGGAGCCCAGGTTGCAGCTGGAGGTGGAGCGTTTCCAGGGGTGGAAGCTGCCCTTGGCGAAGGCGCTCGACTCCGGCAGGGTGGTTAGCGGGCTCGTGTTGCCGATCTTATTGCAGGTGGCGGCCAGCATGGCCAAGGGTGTGGTTCCAAATCGTGGCTCTTCCTGTGAGGGAGACACAAAACGAGCCCGTCAGCCTCGCCCCCAAGCCCCTGATCTGGCGGACACACGAGCACGGCCCAGCTTCCTTCACCCCGGCGCTCGCAGAGGAGGCCCCCAAAGTTCCCAAGCCAAAAGTCTCCTCGCCAGAAGTTGCGCGCAATTGAGTCGCCTTATGGAAAAAGAAAAGAGAAAAACTCCCGTTTCGTTTCATCCCGCCTAGCTCGATCCAAATTTAGGACTTGCTCCCTGCCACTGGGTTCAGGAGAAACGCTGTAAACCGAATTTAATGATGACAGTCCAGGACACCCTACAACAGTCACAACATAAGCAAAAACAAAAGCAGGCATTAAAATAAATTTTAAAAGGCGCACACCTGATTTATCTTAAAGGCAGAGGTTAAATTTCCCTTTCCGTTCTTTTCTTGTGGTGGTGGATCAAACAAACGGGTCTTAAAAACAAGGATCCCAAGGGAGGGAGCGAAAACAAAACTAGATGCTCGCTAAAGCCTTTAAGGGTGAGGGATCTTGTTGGAAGAAGCGGCAGAAAACATAAAAACGGCTAGGAGAGCTTTCCTGAGAAGGTCGCCGGTAAATCTGAGACTGCGGGGGAAGCCGTTGCAACGCAATATATTTAAGGAGGGGTGGGGGACATTTGTGCCAGGACAAATCAAAGCGAAGTTGCGGGGTGGTGGTGGTAATACAGAAACAGGAATTTAAAGAGCTGCCTCAAGACTAGCCTTATTTTATCTTTCAGTTTGTTTCCACTCCTCCAGATGCGCAACCGCAAACTGCTCGGTGCAGCAGCAACAGTTCGGGTCGTTCACTCGTTCAGCTGCCCTTGGGGGGAGAATCCACCCACCCAACGACTCAGTCACACCACGAAACCCGAAGTCCGTGGGCATATGAAGCATCTCCTGACTTACCCCAAGGATAGACGTAGCCATAGCCAAGTCCCTTGGCTGGGTGGTGGGATTGGAAGGGGGGCTCTGCCTTGCGCGCAGACTGGCGGCCGTGCGCGAGGTCCTCCCAGCTTCCCGCTGTATTCCACTTGCACTAAGTACACTCCTGGCTCTGGACGGCTAAACTCAGCCTAAGTGTGGGGAGCGCCTGCTTTGAAGTACCGCTGGCTGGGGCTCTCGCCCAATGAGGCTGGAGAAAGAACAAGCAGGAGTTGCTCTGCAGCCAATCAGAAACTTGGAGATGCAAGAACCATGGCTCTGGGCGCGTGCCAGTCAAACGCATTAAAAAAAAAAGAAAGAAAGAGTGGGGGGGGGACACACTCACCAGTGCGCTTTGGTCTTTTAAAAGCATTATATTGCAATTAACTTTTTTTAAAAATAGAGCCTGGGTTTAAAAATGGTTAAGGCCGTGACAGAAGGGAACTATAGGGATGACGCTTCTTTTCCTCTAGCCATTTCTAGGATGGGGGGCAGAAAGGGCAAGGGGTGATGGCAGAAGGGCGAACGGGATTCTTGTAATTTACCCCCTCCCCCTTTCGTTGGATTTTTTTTTTTAATTTTTGCTTTATATCGCGAATATTACACAGCTCATTAATCCCTTCCTTTTTAAAACTGAAATACCGCTAAATATGCCGTGTCACATCAAGGGGCTGGCATCCGCCCCTTAGGCCTTCAACGGCACCCTGGTCTCTGTGGGGCACAGTCCTGTACAGCAAGCGCCCTACTACGAATTCCGAGGGGAGTGTTTGGAGAACATCAGGCGGTGGTGATGCGGTGATTCAAATGGTCACCTCGCTGGCAATGTGGTTTCTTTTTAAAATTAATTTATTGTTATTGTTGTTTTTATAGGGTTGGTATGTTTTATTTGGAAAAAGATTTAAGAAAAAAGCCACAAATCGCGACGGCCTTTGAATTCTAGAACACGGGGTGGGAAAGACTTCTAAGTCGTTTTGTTATATTCCTTTACCTGCAAAGAGCAGGTGTGCCGATGAGGAAAAGACTCAACCAATGTCAAGTTCGTAGCCCGCAGCGATCCTTCCTCTCCTGCCCCCAAATCCCCTGTGTGGGGAGGCTGGACTTGGGCCAATCTCCTTCTCTCCTTCCAGTCCAGACAGACACATTGTAAACGCCCAGGGTACTTTTAAGGTACTTTTATCTGCCGCTCCCTGCATGTGACCAATACCGTGAACTTCATCAATCGCACGACAGACCTTCTGATGGTCTTGCTGGAATGTGCCTCCAAGAAACTGAGTCAAACTCACCCTTTCCGTGGCCGGAGGGGGTGGAATCAACTCTAAAAACATAACACAACCACCACAACCACAACCACCACCAAGAACCTTGAGATGTTATCTGCAACGTTGGGTTGTTCCCTCGTTTTTGTCTGTCTGTTTATTCCTCACAGCAGTTAGGAAGGACAGAGATGGAGGCAAACTTCTGCTCTTCCCCCGGCTACATCTCCTTTGCTGCCACATCTGCTACATCCGAACCTCATCAGTTCGCAGATGCAAAATACACGTGGTTCAAAGGCAAGGCGGAGGAATCACGATTTATCCTCCCCCCCTACACATACACATACACACACACACACACACTCCTTTTCTTCTGTCATCATTTAAAGAAGAAGGCGCGCGCGCGCGCGCACACACACACACACACACACACACACTTGTATTAAAATAAGATCCGCCTCTTGTGCACGTCCTAAACTCACGATTCCCTTCCCAAGTAATTTTCACCAACAGCAGCGAGTAACAAGAGCCTTTGATTGCTTTCGCCCTGGAGTAACACGAAAGGGCACCAGAGTCCCTTCCTGGCCTCTGCTTTCGTCTGTACTGTTTTGTTTTGGGTAGAGTTGGTGAAGGTCGTCAACAAAACGCTAGGATTATGGAAGAGGGGGGAGAATCGCCCCCCTCGGCTGTCCCCAGATCTTTGCACGAGGATTTACACTGAGCAATGGGGCAGGTAGGGAGGAGGCAGGCGGTGTAGGCGAATAGCAGAAAAAGAAGAAGAAGCCGAGGAGACCTCACTCAAGGCGGCTGAAGCAGCGTGTGTATGCGCTATTGAAAACGGTGGGGGTGGGGTGAGGGTTTGGAAATCCAGCAGCCCCGCGAAGTTAGGTGGGGGGTTCCACAGGGACATAGGGCCAGAAGCCTTCACCCAACAGGTGACAGCTTCCTCCACCCCTCTTTGTAGGGAGGGAGATGAGCGCTCCTGTTTATTTATAGCAAACCCGCCGTTGCATTTACTAATAGAGGTGATTGCTAAGTGGCACTGAGGCGTTCTGGCCAACCAGGGGGCAGCTCGGGGTGGAGAAATAGAGCGCCTTCTCCCACCCTCTCTTTAAGGAAGGCTGACAAAGTGATAAATAAGATAATCCCTCTCTATACCACTTGGCAAAGCGGGGTTGGTTCTTTTCCTTTTTGTTTTAATCACTCATCATAAGCCAGGGTCTGTGGGTACCCACCAAATCCGCTTCTCATCGTTCCCCTGAAACACACACACACACACGAACAATACGCGCCCTTTCCCCAAAACCTAATTGCATTTTTTCCGCCTTGTTTTTAAACGCGCGGGGTGTCGGGGGTGTTTGTGCGCTATGCGTATTAATCCACTGATTCTTCGTCGTAAATAAAAGTAAGTGAAATTGACTAGAACGGTTGCGCACGTCTGCAAAGGGAAGGGAATCAACCCAAAGCTGAAGAGGCAGGAGAGAGCGTCTGCTTCCAAATCCTTGGGGGGGGGGGGGGGTCAAGCATTTTCTGTCAGATTTCTTCATACTCCAAAAATCTAGTTTTTAAACAAAGATCAGCGTGTTATGTGTAAGTGTTGAGCTGACTGTTAAAACATTTGGGGGGGATAATGACAATGTAACAAAGGGCCTGCTTTGGAGTGAATCATCACCCTTTTAAAAGTTAAAGCAATTTTCAGGAGAATGGCTTTCAGCAACCGCTTTACATTATTCAAAACGGCCAAATAATGCTCTATTATAGCGCCTGAATGCTGCCAGTCAGCCCCTAAGTGCAATTTGTGCAGAGGCTCGGTGCCTTATCTCTACTTCTTTATAAAGAGGTGAATATAAAACAATTTCTTCCAAACCCAGACAGAGAGTACGAAAATTGCTTCCCCTTCTGCAATCAGGGCAATTTAACTGGAGTGCAATTAGCACTATTAAATGTCGATTCTGCATAAACAAATCTGACTAAGAAGCGAAAGTGGGGTGAGAACCTCCTATAAACTGAACTGATTTTTTCCCCTAAAATGTATGTATCCGGGTCCTTTACAATTGATCCGTGACGTTTTTGTCTCGGAATATATTTACATCGTAAATACAGGGTGGCTAAATCAACATGCATCTCTCTCCCCCCACCTTCCCTCAAATCTCAATATGAATACTAATAAAGAAGAATGGTCTAATTAAAGGCGTCGTTCCTCCTCCCTTTCAGCAAATTTGGTTTCCCAGATTCCACCCCCTCCCTTTCATGAGTCTTTTGATCTGTAGCAACTCCTAAAGTTGATATCTTCAGGAGGTAGAACTGCGAAACAATTGGTTCATTAGAGATAATTTGGGATGGGGTGGGGGAAGAGAGCGTATAGGTTCATATTCTAGAGCCCTCAGATGAAACGGTGCTTTTCTTACCATCGGGTTTTTTAAGCTATTCCACATCAATCGATTGAAGACCAATTGTTGTTAACATACCCCGGGAATCTGAGCATGAGAGAGATGGAGTTTACCCAGGGACTGGTGTGTGTGTGAGAGAGAGAGAGAGAGAGAGAGAGAGAGACCTTTCCAGAAGGTGCAAATACAAGATCCGCCAAACAGATGAGAAGAACACCCCCCATCATTTGTACAAATTGCATCCTCCTCCTCTCCTCCCACCCCACACTCTTTTTAAGCCACAACACTCTCCTCTCTGAACCTCTCCCTGTCTCAATTATGTTTTGCATTTACATGATACAGAACCCGCCTCTGATTTACTAGAGGAGCTCAGAGGGGGGACAAATTAAGAACTTTAGTTAAGAAAAAGCCTTCCATTCCGTTCTCTCGCAGCGCTAGATAATAAAGGGGCGCGCGCCAGGGTGGTTGTTAATAAAAGCGGGGGGGGGGGGCAGGGGGGAGGAGGCGCGCAGGCGGGCGCCAGGGAGGTTGCATGGGTGGGGGAGAGGGAGGGGAAAGTAGACCCGGGTTCTCTCGCAGAGTCCCGTGATGTGGAGAGCCTTCCTTTCGGCTCTCAAGAGTTTGTCGTTTGGAGGCAAGGTGTAGGGGTGGGGGGCGCGGAGCTTGAGATTAGAGGGAAATCTCGCCTTCTGGTTAATAAAAAGAACAAGAGTTGGAGGAGAGAGAGAGAGAGGAGGAGGAGGAGGAGGAGGAGGAGGAGGAATAGGAATCCAGGGATCGTGGAAATTATAGGGGAGATTATGGGGCTCTCCAAAGATCCCTGCCCGAGCGTTCATTTTCTATCGGTGAACACAGCCCCCTCCCTTCCGCTGCCATCCCACCCACCCCCCGCAAACGAAGCCCCGAAAGCGGGAGCATTTTGATGGACGGCTCTTTCATCTCGGCCGGGTTAGGGGAGGTGGCAGCGGCGGCGGTGGCGATCTCTCTCGCTGCCCTCGAGGAAACCTGCGGGATCACGGCTGGCTCTGAAGCGCCTCTCCAAACATTCGTCCCTCGAACGTGTCGTCGTTCCTCTCCACCCACGCTTTAAATCAGCTTGGGTGGATTTGGATGAGGCCCCCGCAACAACTCCCCCGCCTTCCTCTTCCTCCTCCTCCTCCTCCTCACTTCTGCAGCAGGCACGTGAACAATTAAAAGGGAAGACTCTGTTGTGTCAAAGGAAGGTGACTGGATGATGATTTTAATTACTACAATTATTGGGGATTATTCAACAAAACGTCTTTAGGCTTGTTTACGGCGCCGAGAGGAAGGCGTCGAAGGGGCAGCCGGAGTCTGGAAGGGTGGCTTGGGGCGGGGGGGGGACCCACCCTTGGCAAACCCCCAAGGCGGCCCGGCCGGGCTGGAGCGACCCCCTCGGCCGGCCTCGACCGCAGGAGAAGCCCAACGGCGAGGCGGCGTCCAGGCAGCTTTGCGGATGGCGGAGAGAACACGATGGCGAAGGCCCGACAGGCGCCCGGGTGGACGGGCAGCCGCGGCCCAGCGAACCAACCCCAGGCGTCCGGAGGCCCAGCTCTGCGCCAGGGCAGCGATGGCGCCGTCTAGGAACGATTTGCGGATCTCCTGCTAGCAACTGGACCATGCTTGGAGTAGAGTTGGAGCCTCAAGGAGACGCTCCTTTGGCTCTGCTCGCGGCCTTACACTCAAAAGCAAGTCGCAGAACCGCAAAATTAGACGGCACCCCCTTTAATTCTCCCCTCCCCCCGCCATGGAGAGGCTTGATTAATTCATGAATGTCAGAAACCCACTTGCTGCCAGGCCAGCCACTGATGCAGGTCCTAGGAAGCTGCCCTATACTGAGCGAGACCACTGGTCCATCGAGTCCAGCATTGCCGACACCAGTGGAGGCTGGTGGCTCCGATTTCGGTGGGGCTGTGAATCCATTCTGGGTTTCATTCAGAACCAGCCAGAACTCTGAAGGAGCCATCCAAGGCGCTGCACCCTATCTTCAAAATAGTTTTAACACCTTGGACAGCTCCTTTAGAGTGCTGGCTGGTTCTGACTGAAAACCAAACTGGAATCACAGCTCCATGGAAATCAGAGCCACCAGCCTCCACTGGTTTCAGGCAGGAGTTTTTCCAGCCCTACCTGGTGATGCGGGATCCCCAGGGCCCCTGTATTCCCTGCAAGTGTATACAAAGCCAGTGTGGTGTCGTGGCTAGAGCAGCATCCCCCAACTTGATGGTGTCCTCTAGATGCTTTGGACTTCAGCTCCCTTCAGGGTGGGAGCTGAAGTCCAAATGCCAGGAGTTTTTCCAACCTTATCTGTCCAATGCATTGGGAGGGCAACGAGGTCTCATTGGCAGGCCTTGGGCCTACCACTCTCTCTCAGCCTAACCTGCCTCACAGGGTTATTATGGGGGGATATTAAAAAGGAGGTGGGGGGAGAGCTGCTGCTGAGCTCCTTGGAGGAAAAGTGGGATACAAATTAATGAATAAATAAACGAAGTGCTCCCTGTGACTTAAGCCAGCAGGCCGGGGCAAAGGGATGTGTGGCCCACTCACAGCGTGATTGCGCAAGTGTGTCTGGGGTAAGTGGTCCTCCCAGGAAGCCTTTAGAAGAAGGAGAAGCAGCCCCTTGCAAAGGTGCAGCGGGGGGGGGGGGGGAGACAAGACTGTCCCATACAGTAGAAACAAACAAAACCTGTCCCCACCATCACACTGACCACCTCCCTTTCATCTAGAGAGAACCCCGCAACTCTATTCTATAAAACCATTGGATCTTTGTCCAATGTGGGCTCCCTCCGAAATGGTTTCCCAAAATAAACCTGGTTTTGAGGCAGGCCTTGGCATTAAGGTGGCCAGGTGCAAAAGAGGACAGGACTCTGGCACCTTAATCATTTTTCCGAAGAGAGAGTTCCCGCAGTTGTGACCTGCGTGGCAAGACACCCCCCCCCCCGCCGAAATGCCCTCTGCTACACAACTGTTACAGGTGCAGGAATCCTCTCCCCTCCCCTTCCTGCGTTTGGCCACTCTACTTGGTGCCGATCTGGGTTTCATTTCATCATGGGTTGGGTTGGTATGTGTCAAAGCCCTGGGCAGGAAGTCTGGGAAAGAGGTTCCACTGGAATTCAGTGAGGCTTTCTTGCAAATACGCTGTGCAGAGCATTGCCCCGGGGTCTACCAGTGGAGGCTGGTGGCTCAGATTGCGGTGGGGTTGTGTATCCATTCTGGATTTCACTCAGAACAAGCCAGAACTCTAAAGGAGCAGCCCAAGGTGCTGAACCAACTCCCCCAAAATAGGTCCAGAACTTTGGATAGCCCCTTCAGAGTTTTGGCTGGTTGTGAGTGAAACCCAAAATGGATTCCCAGCCCCACCGAAATCGGATCCACCAGCCTTCTCTGGCATGTCCTGCTCTGGGGCTGCTGGCGTATTTTTTTAGTCCTTTCTTGACGAAGGAAGAGCGCAGGACCGTAGCCGTTCCAGCTTCCAGTGGAATCACGAGGTTAGGCTACAGTGGTTAGAGCAGCCTCTGTAGACTAGCCCTCCACGTGTTTTGGACTACAACTCCCATCCGTCCCAGCCAGCGAGCAATGATTAAAGGAGTTGTAACCCCAAAGTTCAGGAGGTCGCCATGTTGGGGAAGTCTGGGTTCGAGTGAGTGCTTGGCTCCCAGCGTGATCTTGGTCAATCACTTTTCTCTCAACCTAACCTAGAGGAAGGAGAGGCACCGCCCTGGAGGAAGGATGGCATAAGAACTGGACACGGGGACACTCACACACAGAATCGACACGCTTCTTGAAAGCGCTTCTTGAAAGAGTTTCCCATGATGATGATGATGATGATGATGATGAACATCATCATCGACGATCTGGCCTTGCACGCTGCATTATTTCTGTCGCTGTCCTGGCCTTGAATTCAAATTATGGTGGAGCGATCAGAAAGGCTGGCTTGGGACTTGAGAGATCTCTCCCTCCTTCCTCATATCTCGGGGTCGAATGGGGTTATTATTTGCTGAACTTTGCAAAAATGCTTCTCAGCTCACCCAGGGTCGTTTTATTATCTTAGAAGTTTTTTTTTAAATTATTTTTATTTTTAAACCAAGTAACCTTTAATCAGAATGGAGGGTCTTCGTTGGTTTGTTGGTTGAAGGGTTGCTGTTGTTTAATTTGTGTTTTTTTTTTAAATGTGCGATCGGATGGTTGTCGTGTGGGATTTGTTTGTCTTTGGTGCTGCGTACGCCGCCCTGGGGTCCTGCGGCTGAAGGGGCGGCGTATACCTTTCAGAAAGAAAGAGAGAGAGAAAGAGAGAAGCCAGCACCAGGGCCGGGAAGCGTTGCAGGCGGCGTCGGAAGCCAGCCTCCCCTTCCCATTGCTCTCCCTCCCTGCTCATTTGTCCCCTTTCCGCGTCGTGTCATTGGATCTCGAGCGTAAGGTGAATTCCAGCGCCTCCGATCGCCAAGCGTTTCTCCTTCGAAGGGCGGCGGCGGGGGAAGGAGCCTTGCAGAAGTATTTGCCTCGCTGTAATTAGGAGTCTATTACAAGCCATTAGATTGATCAATGTACCTTAAACAATGCGAATGATTTATACGGCCGGGAGCCCTTCCCTCCCTTCCCCCCCCCCACCCACAACCTTTGCTTTGCACCCATTGTAATGTTCCAGCAGCCCCCCTAGCACTTGAGAGTCATCCGTCAAGCTTGAAGCCACAGAAGAAGGCTGTTTAGAAAACCGACGAGGAAGGAATTGGGGGGGGGGGGGGGCGGGCTTGGGCGTCTGAGTCTGTCCAGTTTTTCAACTTGCCGCTTTTGTTTTGTTTTTCTGCCTTTAGAATGGCCTTCCCCCAACTTGGCGCCCTCCGGACAACAACTCCCATCATCCACGGCACGCTGGCTAGGGATGATGACAGCTGGAGTCCAACGCAGATGGAGAGGGGCAGGTTGGGGAAGGCTGCTATACACACTTACCTGGGAGTAAATCCAATTGAATTCGGTGGGGTTTACTTCCGAGGATCGGGCTGTGAGCCTCTCGTTATTCAACAGGACTTACTATTGCGTGGGCTGTCTTCTGCTAGCCATTGAAGCCTAGAGAAAAGGAAGCGAGGGCTTCCAGCCATCTCCGTTCAACGCTAGAGCCACTGACGTGGGTCAACGGGTCTAGCAGTAAACTCAACGGGTCTTCCCCCTGGGAGTAAGGCGTGAATAGAATTGCACTCAAAACGCTGGGACTGTTTAGATCAGGGATGTTGTTGGACTACAGCTCCCATCATTCCTCACTATGCTGGCTCAGGCTGATGGGACTTATAGTCTGGAGGGCCACATGTCCCCCACCAATGGTTTTAGGGGCTGAACCTTACAGCGCTATCCTCTGCGCAGAAGTCAGTAAGCCCCACTGAGTTCAATAAGGCTCGCCCCCCCCGCCCCTCCCCCCTTCCCGTAAGTGTGTTCAGGACTACAGTCTTAGACGGCAGCCCGAAACTCACCGAGAAGGGCGTAAATCCTCTTGCATTTAGTGCGACTTACTTCGGAGTAAATATACGTAGGCTCCTGCTGTTAAAAAGCAGGAAAGCAAAAAGGGAGGCAGAGAGAGAGAGAGAGTTTCAAAGCAAGTTCCCGGGACTGGCTGCCAAGTTTCCGAAGATGTTCTAAAGAGGGGGGGAAACAACAAACAAATAAACAAACAAACACAGGCAACTAACCGGGCTTTCAACTCTGCAAAGTGGAAACGGATGGGGACGGTACAAAAGCGCGCTCCGAGTTGGCAGCCGTTCAGACAGCTGCGAGCATCTCAGCCGGCCTGTGGTGGAATGTCTGTCCACACCACACGGATGAAAGCGAGGATGCTGCAGTCCTATGGCTGCTTCCCTGGCCTTACTTCTGAGCAGACATGCCTGGGATCGCAGCTGGAAGCCGGGCCAGGCTCCAGGACCCGCACAAGCAACGAGACACAGGGTCCATGTGCCCCTTCCTGTTTATTTCCAGCCCAGATGCCGACACACCATCTACACAGCCTTCCCCCAAAGTGGTGCCCTTCAGAGTGTTTGGACTACAACTCCCATCATCACCCAGTCACCATGGGCATTGTAGTCCAACACATATTATGGGAATTGTAGTCCAACCCCCTCTGGAGGGTGCCACTTTGCGGGAAGGCTGTTCTCTGGGGAGGGGGTAGTGTTCCTAGGATACCATCCGTTCCAGGATCACTGGATGGTTGAAAGCATTATTAAAGACAAAAATAGTAAGTATATAGAAGGGCAGGTCCTGCTGAAGAAGACACAACATGGCTTCTTCAAAGGCAAGTCCTGTCTCACTAATCATTTAGAATTCTTTGAGAGTGTCAGCAAACATGTAGATGGGGTGACATTGTTTACTTGGACTTCCAAAAGTCCTTTGCCAAAGACTCCTGAACAAACTTAGCAGTCATGGAATAAGAGGAGAGGTCCTCTGATGGATCAGTAACTGGCAGAGAGCAGAGAGTAGGAATAAATGGTAAATTCTCCCGACAGAGGGAAGTAAATAGTGGGGTCCCACAGGACGATCCCTGTGGGATCCCACTATTTACTTCCCTCCATCAGCAAACTTGGCCAAACTTGGTATTGGGACCAGTTCTTTTCAACTTGTTCATAAATGATGTGGAATTAGGAGTGACCAGTGAAGTGGGCAAGTTTGCTGATGACACCAAATTATTTAAGGTTGTTCAAACACAAAGGGATTGTGAAAAGCTCCAGAGGGATCTCTCCAAGCAGGGAGAGTGGGCATCCAAATGGCAGATGTGGTTCAATGTAAGCAAGTGTACAGTGATGCACGTTGGGGCAAAAAACCCCACCTTCAAGTATAATCTGGTGGGATCTGAGCTGGCGGTGAACGAACAAGAAAGAGATATTGGGGTTGTGGTGGACAGATTGATAAAAATATCAACCCAGTGTGTGGCTGCTGTAAAGAAGGCAAACTCCACGTTAGACATTATAAGAAAAGGAATTGAGAATAAAACTGCCAGTATCATACTGCCTTTATACAAATCTATGGTGCAACGACACTTAGAATACTGTGTACAGTTCTGGTCCCCACATCTAAAAATATATATTGTAGAGCTGGAAAAAGTGCAGAAAAGGGCAACTGAAATGATCAAGGGGCTGGAGCATCTCCCCTATGAGGGAAGGTTACATCAACTGGGATTGTTTAGCTTGGGGGAAAAAGGAGGCTAAGTTGAGACATGATAGAGGTGTACAAAATTATGCATGGTGTGGCGAATGTGGATAGGGAGACATTTTTCTCCCTCTCTCAAAATACTAGAACCTGGGGTCATCCCATGAAGCTGATTTTTGGGGTGGATTCAGGATAAATAAAAGGAAGTACTTCTTCACGCAGTGCGTAGCTAATTTATGGAACTCACTACCACAGGATGTAGTGATGGCCACCAATGTGGATGGCTTTAAAAGGGGTTGGATAAATTCCTGGAGGTGAAGGCTATCAATGGCTACTAGCTCTGATGTTTGTGTGCTATCTCCAGTATCTGAGGCAGTAAGCCTGTGTGCACCAGTTGCTGGGGAACATGGGTGGGAGGGTGCTGTTGCACCATGTCCTGCTTTGTTGGTCCCTGTTCAACAGCTGGTTGCCCATCGTGTGAACAGAGTGCTGGACTAGAGGGACCCTTGGTCTGATCCAGCAGGGCTCTTCTTATGTTCTTATGAAGCACCGAGGCCCATCATAAGTGAAGGGGCAGGGAAGGCAGAGCAAACCAGTGCACTTTCCAGGGACAGCTCTTTCTCTCTCTAATCTGACCTCTTGGGATTTAAGGGCCATTTCTAAGGGCACTGCTGTCTGTCTGCCTCTCTGGACCCTTTGGTTGCATCTGGCTCCACCTGCTCTTTTCATGAGCCATTAGCCTTCCCCAATCTGGCACCCTCCCGACTACAACTCTTGGTAAGGAAGTCTCAAAGCATCGTTTCTGGGTCTGGGCAGTGCCACCTTACACTGGTCATAGGATATTACATGACTTCATACACATACACACACAAAAGTTATTTTCTGTCTGAGGGGGAGCAGTAAATGACCCCCCAACCAACCCAGTCAAGGTGCATCGTACCCAACACTAGCCAATTATATTTAGCCACTAAAATGATCACGAGGCTGGAGCATCCCTCTATGAGGGAGGTTACAACAGCTGGGATTGTTTAGCTTGCAAAAACGGAGGGTAAGATATACAAAGCTATGCATGGTGTGGAGAATGTGGAAAGAGAGACATTTTTCCCTTTCCCATAATACTAGAATCGGGAGGACATCCCATAAAGCTGATTGGTGGGAGATTCAGTCCAGATAAAAGGAAGTACTTCTTCACACAGCATGTAGTTAAACTATATAGAATTTACTTTCACCAATTTAGATGGCTTTAAAAGAAGATTGAACAAATGATGGAGGATAAGGCCATCAATGGCTACTAGTCCTGATGGTTACATGCAAACTCTAGTATCAGAGGCAATAAGCCTGTGTGCACCAGTTGCTGGGGAACATGGGTGGGACGGTGCTTGCCAATTTCTGATTGACAGCTGGTTGGTCACTGGGTGAAAAGAGTGCTGGACTAGATTGATCCTTAGTCTGATCCAGCATGACCATTTTTATCCTACAACTGTGTTTCACCCTCCCTTGAATTAAAAAAAACACTAACCGTTTGGTGCCCTTTCAGAACATTCCAAATCAGCTGCCTGATGGTAGAGCTGGCAGTTCTTAGTTTTCAATGTGCAGGGGGTTGTTTATTTTGTATGGAGGAGCATTAGGCCTTATGAGACCCCGCCAACAAGCTGAAGTGGGATAGCCCAGTTTCTTCACCAGACCAGGCCTTGCCATTAGGCAGAGTGAAGCTCCCAACTCAGTCAGCTGGATTTAGGTGTCTCAAAAGTAAATCATTCCTTATTCAGGAATCAATTCTAAATAAGGAACAATGGCTGGCCGGGGAATGCTGGGCATTGTAGTCCTTTCCCCCCTGTCTAAACATGCGTAGGATTGTGCCCTTAATTGATCATTGGTTATTTTTGCTGCTAGGGAGTGAGGGAGGTGCTTGCAGATTATTTATACATTGATGGTGCTATATAAATAAATAAATAATAATAATAATAATAATAATAATAATAATAATAATAATATTTATTGCTTCAGGTGACAAAATAACTTGAGAAACCCTGGGGGCATCTTGGCAAGGTTGGGGGAAGAGAAGCCATTTGCTGCTCTGCCTTAGTCAGAAAAAAAGCCATATATGGGCTGTCACCTGCCATTTGTGAGAACCAAACTTTATTGAACATTTTAAAGTGAATGGGATAAGCTGTGTTTGTAGACACGTGGCTCTGATTTTGATGGGGCTGTGGATCTGTTCTGGGTTTTAGGCAGAACCAGCCAGAACTTCAAAGGAGCCATCCAAGGTGCGAACCCCCCCGAAATAGGTTCAGCACCTTGGATAGCTCTTTTTAGAGTTCCGGCTGGTTCTGACTGAAACCCAGAATGGAGTCACAGCCCCATCAAAATCAGATCCACCAGCCTCCACTGGTGATTGTTTAAGAGGAGCCACTTTTGCCTGTAACTCCCTCCTCCCTCCAACCCTGGACATCGGTTTTAAGTTCTTGCGGACGAACATATCTTGCCCCATGTATTACATTTATATTATGCTTTTCCTGAAATATGCTCTTCGTGGTTCCATTTCACTCCCCACCTCCTTTATCCAAACAACCAACTGTAAGGCAGGACAGGCTGAAAGAGAGCGGCTGGCCCAAGGCCGCAGAAGCAATGCGATCCATGCTGATCCTTAAACCCATCACTGGCTGAGTACGGAAGACACACTAATCAACTGGGGTGGGTGGGTAAGAGGAACAGAATGGGAAACAACCGCTGATTAGCGTGTCCTCCGAACTCAGCTGCTATCTTGCTCTGCAGCAGATGTCACACTGGGCTTCTACCTGAACTCCTTTTGAGCCTCCCTCCGTCTGTGCTTGTGTGAAGGTGAGGAGAGGACTCTTCATCTCTCCTCCTGCGTAAGCCCAAGTGGAGGCCACCTCTCCTTCCCTCTGGGGTCACCATCTTTACAAAGAAGGCAGGGGTTTTCCTTTGAATCTGCTACAGCTGCCTAGAGCGAGGGACCATCCGGAACTCAGGTGACTGACCTCGCAGGACTTCTCCACTGGGCCAGCAGGAAAAGCCCCTCAAAGGCTGGCAAGGATTCCTCCCCTCTCCTCTCCTCCTCAATCTTTCCACAGAGGAAACACGGCCCACCCTTCCTAGCTTGGTTGGGAAGGAAAGAGAATCTCCCCTGTAGCTGCAGCCTGCCTGCCTTTCTCAAGTCTCCAGACATTTCTCTTACATCTGGCTTGCATTGCCCTTTAATGATCAGCCTCCTCATTGTGATCAAGTGAACTTTTACTAATCTCTCTTCTCCCCCCCACTTATTGTTTGGGGGAAATTGATGCTGCGTTTCATCAATGGGGGTGGATGGGGGGAGGACAATCAGGCAGCCACAGCAGAGGGGCTCTGAGTAACTTAAGTCAACTGTAAAGAGTTCAGGGAGAGTCTAATTACAGAGGAAGGCAAAACGGCTCACTTCAACCTCATCCAGGATCTCTCCTCCGTCTGTCTTTTTTGGGGTGTGTGTTGCAAACTCACCCTTCCTCCCCCTCTCTCTCAAAAGCCACAGAGGTCAAGAAGTAGCAGCCACTCCACCCCAGGCGAACTTTAGCAGCTCTAAGCCTGCTAGGTGAGTGCTTGCAGCCAGGCAGTGCAATCCACCAAGGGGGGGGGGAGAGGGAGAGAAAAGATTGATTGCATCTTGGCCCTGCCATTAAATGAGCCATTATCAGGAGAAGCTGCAATAATGCATACAGTCACTTGAAAAGAAAAGCAGGCTTCCTTGGCGAAATACACCTATTATTTCAGCGGTACTCCAGGAGTGTTTCAATAGTGTCCAGGTTTGTTGCTTATTTGAAATACATTTGAATTGAATACATAGACACCGAGGCTTAAAGGGAGGAGAAGGGAGGAAGGGGGGGATAAGAAAGAAAACGAAAAGGAAAAGGAGGAGGGGGGGAGAGAGAGAGGGGGGGGGGAAAGCCAGTGCCACATTTTTGCTTGAGATATGCCTGAAGTTCTCATTAAACTTACCATTTGGAAAGGACAGATTAAAGGAAAATGGCTTTTTGAGAAAAATAGACCTGGAAATGATTTTGGCCCCTTTTGACCTAGCAAAGGCAGATTTTGACAGCTACACAAAGATATTAGTCACGGGTAGGACTGGCTGATGGGCATCATCACACATTTTCAACCTGAGAGAAATGCTTGGCGTTGCAAGACAATCTTGGTGTGTGCGTGAAGCATGGCTTGGGTGTCTGATTGGGCTCCCGGGGATCCCCCATGCAGCCCCACAGCACTCCACCATGCTCCACATGTGTTACAATAAAACTGTTCCTTTTCAAGGTATTGGAAGACTCTCTCTCTCTCCCCCCCCCCCCCCGTCTCTTTTGCTGTAACTGGCTAACAGAGCTTCTTCTCTGGAATTTGACACATCATTTAGTGAACCATTTTTAGAGCCAGGAATCATTGCCCATGATAGGGCAAAGGGCGCCAACCACCCATCACTGCTGCTGTACACATCAACACCAGCCCCTGCACTTCTCCTATTAGATTCAAAGCATGGATGAAGATGGCTATCGCTCAGTGACGGAGTCCCTGTTTTGCATGGCAAAGGTCACAGGTTCAGTCTCCAGGCAGGGCGAGGAAAGACTCCTGCCTGAAAACCCTGGAGAGTCGGCAGACAATACTGAGCTAGTTGGACCGATGGTCTGACTCCTTATAAAGTAGCTTCCCTGTGTTCTCTGTGCTGAGTTTCGAATGGGTGATTTGCAGGTTAATGGAAAGAGTGTGGGATAAGTAGGGAGGGAGGCTTTTGATCAGCGAAAAGGATGCTCAGGAAACAGGAGGTCTTTAGGTTGGCAGGAGCTGAGGCGGCTGTTGTGGCATTTGAGAGGTAAGCAGTGGCGTGTGGGAAAGGATGTTTCTTATTAACAGGACCAGCTATCAGAAAGTCTTAAGAAATCGAGCAAAAGAAGATGAGCTTAACCCAGCTGACTCCAGCCTGAACTGGGAGAGCAGTGCAGAAAGGGGAAACGTTCAGCCTACTTTGAGAGGTTTCTCCTATATGAGCTTTGTATGCAAACCTACATCGGAGAAAGGATTGAGCAGGATCACGCCAGTCTACTGCAAGGATAGCATTGGTGCCAAACTACATGCTGTATTCAATGAGTGATTGCATTTAACATCTGTTTGAGATCCTCAGAGCTTAAGTTCTTTTTTCCCTTTTCCTTTTTTTTTTAAAGAAGACTGAAGCGACATTTATTTATTTATTAGAATGTTTACCAAAAATATGACTTGCCAGTTACACAAAATAGTTAAATCCAGTATTTTGTGTTAGGCCTTAGGGTTGCACCAAATTATTTGTAAATATCCAAAAGGATTCCCTTTGCAGGAATACTGTCTCAATATGCTCTGATTAAATCCACGTGTTCAGATTTGCTCATGCTAAAATTTAAACAAACAAACAAACAAACAAACAAATAAACAATCCCAGAAAGTTCCTTTTAAAAATAATAATAATGGAATAACTGAGTTTTGACATAACCCTCTATCTAATGAAAATTATTAGTGTTCATACATCCAAATATTACTGTCTGTTTCCTTGCAAATCATTCTATAGATCACATTCATTCTTCTGTAGCCGGTGCATTGTTTAACTTTATATATCTTACTGTGGGTATTCATGAACTCCCCTGGTGTGAAGGGATTGGGAGATTATTTCCCCACCAACCAATGACACTTGAAATGGCTCATCAAACACAAAGAATTCATGCTATACTTTGCAGGACCAGCCCTACCATTAGGCAGAGTGAAGCATCACTTCAGGTGACAGATGCTAGGAGGCCTCAGCAAGGTGTTGAGAAGAGAGCTATGGACCATGTGGCCTGCCCTGCATCTCTAAACTAGCCTGTTGCCTTCAGGTGTAGTGGAGAATACTGTCCCATTGCCAGTGTCAAAGAAAATTTCAGCTGCCAGTCTAGTCAGATTTTGTACAAGGAATGGGAGGGGGTGCCATCTTGCCTTCATCACAGGCAGCAAAATGTGCTGGAAAGGAAATCAGAATGAACTAATAAATCCTTAGGATTATTTGACCTTTATAATCCATAAGTGGGAAACTTGGCACAGCCTGGGGAGAAGTGGGGAACCTATCGCAGCATGTTCTCCAAAGCATGCCAATACTTATGAACAATCTCCTTAGTGCTATTAGCTCCCAGATGTCTTCCATCTTGCAATGACCCAAATGTGTTCCCTTTCATAGGGTTTCCATCCTGTTGTAGTCTGACCTTGGGAAATCCTGTACATGTTCATATTCACAACAGATTATGAAAATATAATATTTCATTATATTCTTCTAGAATGGATTGTTATCCGAACCAGTAAACCCAGGGCATAAAAAGGCTTGCAAGTATCAGGACCTTCCAGGACTAAGACTGGGACATTTAACTTGGTGTGCAGCTGCCGTGTGTTAAGCCACAGAACCACAGGATGGCGCATCCCTGGGCTGTGTCCACGCCCAGCCAGGCAGGAAGAACTATATAGACAGGGAAAGACTACGAAATACTTCTTGTTTGGGCTGAGACTTTGAGGAACAGTAGCTTTCTTGGCTCTGGTGTGTTTCTTAGTGCTGACTCTCAACTCCTGATTCCTTTATTACTGCCTGTGGTCCAGTCCTGGAAGCCAGACTGGGGCAACTGCTATAGCAACTGCTGAGATTTGTGAAACAAACAAACCCAAATTCCTAAAGCTAAAATAATTCCCTCCCCAACTCCCCAGAAAATATCTACTGACTGTGTAATAAATATGTAGGTGGGTTAATTGTGTTATAATTTTCATGTGTAATGTTTTTGTTTAGGGCAGATGGATTAGAATGGCCATTCTAATTCTTTTATATTTTTTTAATAAATGCCTTTGTAATGAAATAATATAAAATAGATAGGGCTGAATTGAACTCTTGCATGAAGGGTGTGTGTTTGGGGAGGGGTTTCTGTGGAGGTAAGAGGAGGAAATCCCTTCTGCTAGCACAGCCTTTTCCAACTTAGGGCGTCATCAGACGGAGGGAAAATCGTGTTTCCTTACCATCACTTTCCCCCCACTTCTGTTCCCCCGATACTTCCTCTTTCTTCACAGGGAAGAAAGAGGAAGTAAACAATGACCATGTGGCCCATTCAGTGGCTGTTTTTATCGTGCTGCTTTATGACGGAAAGAAGGCCAGAAGGAGCGGGAGACGCATGAGAGGCAAACGTCGTCATCAAAAGGACCTACGAACATCCGTAAGTGGGCAGTGCTTCTCAGATGACGCTCTTAGAGTCTTACATATGTTTTGGACTTCAACTCCCATCAGTCCCAGTCAACATGGCCAATGGTCATGAATGCTGGGAATTGTAGTCCAAAATATCTAGAGGGTACCAGGTTGGTGAAGTCTGCTTTAGTAGTTCCTTTGCACTGGCGTAACAACGCAATTAGATAAAACCTATAAGAAGTAACAAAATCCTGAATCAATGTACCGGTGTACCGGTGTACCGGTTCTAAAATAGAGCCAGACACTATACGATGGCCTGGAGGTACAACTCTTTGATGAACTTTTGACAGGACTGTATATAAAATAAGAGAATCTAGGAGATCTATTTACTAGGGAATCTGGCATTTTGAAAAAAAAATCAAGGTAATATCATGAGCTTCACTGACTAGGGATGTGCTCCGCTTCTAATCGGACCGGCGAATTAGAAGCGGAGCGGGGTGCTTCGCCTCCCCTTAAGGCGGAGGCGAAGAGGATAAGGGGGCCGGCGGAACGTGGCGAAGAGGATCAAGGTGAAGCTCCGCCAGAAAGGTAAGTGGGGTTTACCGGGCCCTGCCGCTGTCGCCCATGTGGCGACAGCGGCAGGGCCCGGTAACCCCCCCTCCTCTCCCTTACCTGCCTCCGTCCGCGGTCCCTCAGCTTCTTCAATTGAGCCCGCGGTTCAACCAGGAAGTCTAGGCCGCACTTGCGGCCCAGACTTCCTGGCTGAACCGCGGGCTCAATTGAAGAAGCCGACGGACTGCGGACGGAGGCAGGTAAGGCCCCCCTCCCCCTTGGTCCCTTACCGGGCTCTGCCGCCGTCGCCGCACGTCCGGCGACGGCGGCAGGGCCTGGTAACCCCCCCCGCCCTCCTCTCCCGGCCTTACCTGGCACCACTCCCCTCCACTGCAGAGCTCCGATTCGGAGCCGGAGCTCCGCGGCGAAGAGGAGCGGAGTATGGGCGGAGCGGCGCGGAGCGGAGCGGGCCGACCCGAAATTTTCAGATCAGCCCGCGGGGCGGAGCGGGCGGTCCGTGCACACCCCTATCACTGACCCAAACCTAAACATTTTATTCCTAATGCCACATGTTCACTGTATGCATGGAGGCAGTGGGGACTGCAGTCAGCCTCTGAATGCCTTTGATATGGTTTTGGGATGCAGACATTGTGGCCCACAAGTGTAGACCATAATTGCCGAAGTGGATTGTTGGGGAAATGGAGTGTACCCATCATGCCCCTAGTCCCCCAATGTATACAGCACATGGAGGTTGCTAGGTGAAGAGTGTGGGGCTAGGAGAGAGAAAAGGCTTCCTGTCACCCACATGTATCTTTTGCTATAAAAACTAGATCCCCACGCCTGCTTGGTAAGTGAATTGGGTAAATGTGAAAAATAAATGTAGCAGTTCCTCTCAAGTCAAACCTGGGCCCTTGTTTTCTGGTACGCTAACCTTTTCAATTTTAATTGCATCAATTGGATTAAAGCCTCACTGGTATTCATAGGCCTTGATTATAGATCTGGGGCCACAGTAAATCTGTGTGCCAAGTATATGCCGCTACTCTGTTAAGAGTGGGTTGCAATTGACCTAGAATAAACATGTAAAGCCAATAATTCAGAACTACATGTGAGATTAAATTTGATTTTCTCGTGGGTCGGATTGAGGATGATCTAATCTTGAATGTTTGGGCTGACTTTAACATCCCTGCAGTGTGGCCAGAGGGTCACACTGGGCCTGTTCAGATGACACTTCAGGGTCTGTGGTTAGTGAAACTGTGGTTCTCTGGGGTTAGCACTAACTACAAGCTGTGCTGTCGCACACAACAGTTTAAGCCATGGTTAGAGCCGCTAACTCTGCTGCAGACGGCCTGACTGTGGGTAGTGAGTGAGCAGGGTTTAGCAAAACACATTGCACAAGCCACCTTAACCCCTGCTGATTAAACAAAAGCCTTAACCAGCAGGGTTTAAGGTTTCTTCTGAACAGGCCCATTTTGTGTTCTGCTGCTGCAGCAGCACCTCATCCTAAACTCATATGTACAGTGAGCCTTAGGATCATGCTGGAAGACTTAGATAGAGTGGGGCAATTTTATACTCCCTTTCACATTTGCATTCTGTGCATACAAACATCATAATTTCACATTTGAAAAAATGTCAAATATAGTTTACTCATTGATATGAAAATTTCATGAACTCTACTTTCCCCAGTACTACATATTCAACGAACCTAATTACTGCAGCTATTTACATGCATAAGACTTTCTCTGCATCCCAAACGGACAGAAACATCCCCCCCCCACACACAAATGAAAATGTTGATTTTTTTTAAGCCAGTGTTTTTGATCTCTAGAAACAGCTTTATGATCTTGCATATTATCATTTCATATGCAAATCCTTTTGTCTCAAAATAAATACTGGGTAGGCTGGATGGGGCAACTGGGACTTACTTCCGCATCATGGTCACAGCTGAAGGAATTGCATCTGTGAGTATGCAAACAAACATCTGTTTAAAGTAGGGGTGGGGAACCTCAGGCCTGGGGACCTAATCCGGACCTCCAGGGTTCCCCTGATGGCCACATCCCTTCTCTGTGTCCCACCCCTTTTCCCCAACCACCAATCATTTGTTGGTTTTCTGGATTTTGTGCAGTTTTCTCTCATAAGGCTTCCCTACTGGCAGAAGACCTTTAAGCTCTAACACGCTGGTATTTTTGACTTCAGCCCCAGCCACCATTGGAATGAGTTTCCTGAAAGCGTCTCTGAAATTGAATTTGGCCCTTGGACTGAAAGATGATCCCCATCCCTGTGGAAAGGTTTCCACCCCTCCCCACTACCAAACTTGAAAAAGGGTTAAAAAAAAGTAAACTGCATTCAGCAGCAAGGAGTGCACGTGTGGTGGTAGCTTTGTACCATCTGCACAGCACCAAAGAGATTGATGCTATATCGGCTGTGCAAGCACTATTCACCTCCATTTCCCCTCAAGAGATGACTATAGGCCAGATCTACACAAAGCAAGATACAACACTTTGAAAATGGTTTGAAAAGTATATATGGAGTGTGTGTCCTGGGCCCCAACAGTTGTTACTACTGTTATAAACCATTCTAAAGCAGTAGTGTAGATTCTCCTTGGGCTGGCAGAGCCTCTTAACTGGAAGAGCTAGTGCAAAGGTGAACAACTTGTGGCCCTCCAATTGTTTTGGCCTTCAACTACCATCATTCCTTGTCCTTGGCTATCGTAGCAAAGGTTGATGGGAGTTGTAGGCCAAAATGTTTATTGTTTTTATTGTTTTTAAATTCTATACTGGTTTTAGCTTGATCAATGTTTTAATTTGTTTTTACCTATGTATATTTATTCTTTTATACTGTTTGTGTGATTTTATCTGTATGTCACCCTGAGATCCTAATGATATAGAATGGGATATAAATGTTTAAATAAACAAATAAAAATAATATCATGGTTTGTAAGTGGCTAGAACTGAAACTAATTTTCTCCTAAAAATTCTCCTTTTGTAATTGGCAATATTGAATATATTTTGATGCTGACTATTTGCTGAATATTCTCTCTCTCTCTCTCTCTCTCTCTCTCTCTCTCTTTTAGCATTGGTACCTAATGATATTTGATTTCAGGCACCTAATGGTGTTTGATTTCAGTATTTTATGTGTGAGAGTTTATATGTATTTGAGAGTTGACATTCAATGGCATTTAACATTTGACCATGCAATGGTATGTCACAGTTATTCTCAAACTCCTTACCTTCTGGAGACACTTTCTGCATAGACTTGTCTGATGAGAAACTCTTGCACCTCTATCATGGAATGTCTGCAGAAAACACTGGATTCTGGGAAATGTTGTGGGAGTTCATGCAGGGCACTGTTCGACCTCACCACTACTATGGTGAGTTGAAAATATGTTCTGGAAAATGAGTAGTGGATTGCTTATCAGATATAACTAAGGAACCCCTAATAAATCCCCGCCTCCAATGTCTTTCTTGTAAAATAATCCAGAAAGTACTTGGTATAGCACATAAACAGTAACTGATAGCTGCCATGTAATGGCATTTAAAATCTGAAAGCGTTATATAGATAACATGCAATATTTATTAGTATTTGACATTTGTAAGCTATGAGACTTCACAATCAAAACAATTGAGGTAGGCCAGTCCTGAATTTGGCACATCAAACTTGAAAGTAAGTTCTTTTAGGGATATCGTCTAAGAAAATGCACTTTTTGGAGTGAGGTTTAAGAGTGTTCACACTGCTTGAGTTTACAAATCAAGCAACTAGCATCTTGTACAGGCGCTAGAGACTTCTTAGTATGAACAATCAAATATTCAAAAGATGATTTTAGGTTCCAGTTTTTATTCCCTGGTGGAAATCTTGGAAATTGATGCATTCAGATTAAAATTTTATGAGTCAGAGAAATCTCCATGCTATATAGTCCAAACTCCCCCCCCCCCCATCTCAGAATTGGGGCAAAACTTCACAGAATCCCATCATTTCCAAGTATAAGTAAAATGCATGCATGCTCCCACCCACACCTTGGATAATATATTGCAGCTCTTAAGAATGTTGATCTGGAGATGAATAACAGCAGGCCAAGAATTACAGTCTACTGAAGTTTCTCCTTCCAGTTCAGAAATACTGCTGTGAGAGGGTTGATCTAATACTTTTTTGTTCACTTATGTCACTTTAAAATACAAAAGCTAAGGTGGTACTTGAGACTGCTGTGATTTGGAAAGATTGATAATATTAAGAACATCCATTTCCCCTGTTATCCACTAGCTTTTATTTCCTGCTTCTGTGTTACGTGGTTCAAGATCTTGCCTTACTGACAATCCGTCTATGCTTTTATTGAAACTGACAAGCAATGCATATTTCTTTGTCTCTCCATGTGCTTTGTGTGAGGAGGGTATATTGATAGTGGGCATAAGGACGGGCTAATGAATGGAATCTCTCAAGCTTCCCTGCCCTGGTTCACTCTGCTCACATCTTGCAACGAGAGCTCCAAGACTCAAAACAAAGCCAGCTGGCAGCTCTGAATAGTCATATAGTAATTCGCTTAGATATGAAAGATTTGACTTTGTAAACAAGTTTTAAGATCAGTTCTGTTTATATGACATCTGATCCCAACCTGGCTTACCGATATGGATCTCCAAGCCCATGAACCCAACTTTCCACTTCCCAAGAGCAAGCTGCTGACCACACAGAAGAGCAGACAAGGCAAGCTCTGTGCTCTCCAGGGAGATAGGGCTACTGCTTACCAGGGAGGTAGGGCTACTACTTGTGAAGTAAGGAAGGACTGTGGAACCTGTAAACGTCCCACCATGCTGCCCTGGGGAAAGGGGAGACTCTGTGGCCATGGATGTTTGAATGCCCTACAACCTGTGGCAGCCTGGGGATGGAGAGTGTTTGGAAGTCCCGTTTTTGAGGTATGAGAGTCCTCTTCTTGATGCGTGGGGTGACTTATCTTTGTAGTTCCATTTGAAGCAGTGGAGATGGAGTTCCTGGTGGATCTTTAAAGGTAGAGTTCTGAGGCAGAGTTTCCTGTAAGGATTCTGAAAAGGCACACATGACTTTGTTAGGTGCCTTGACTGTTGGTTGGTTGGGCAAAGTGTTTTGCCAGGGTCCCCATCGCCAAGTTCCCCTGCGTGTGCTCTAAGGTCTATGGATATGAGAGCAGAGTGATGCAGCCCCATATGCCTTCCCTGACCTGGTGCCCTCCAGATCTATTAGGCTGCAACTCCCATGGCCCATTGGGAATGATGGGAGTTGTGGTCCAATAGACCTAGAAAGCCCCAGGTTGGGGAAGGCTGCTGTATGAGCTGATCGGAGTTCCCTGTGGAGTACTGTGACTAATTACAGGATTAGTCCACATCCTGTCTTCCAATGTGGTGGTGGGAGGCAGAGGAGGTGGAGGTAGGAAGGGCTGTTGTCTGGGGCTGTCTACGGACTTCAGTGGGATTGGGTCTCTAGCAGTCAGAAAGTTACACCATCACAGGAGGCAGAAATGAGTTCTAAAATTCTTCCTAAGGTCTGTTTCTTCTTGCAGTGCTCCCACTCCAGCTACCCTTGACCCTGGCGTTAGTGGTGTTCTGGGGCCTTTGCTAGACCTACCTGCAAATCCATGTGGGAGGAGGGGTGATCTCGCATTGTAACTAATGTGAGATCCCACCCTCGTCTTGACGTCAGGCGAGGCGACTCTAGTAGAGAACCGTCACGCCCGCCATTTTGTTTTGATGCTTCAAGAAGCCGCAGCACAGGAGTGCTGCGGCAACAAAATAAGTTTTTTATATATAAAAAAATTATCAATCCCCCCCAGCCCCAATTTCTTCCCCCCGATCTCCCCACCCCGGCTCCGATCTCTCCCTCTGCCCCGATGGGCCCAGCCCTCCTGTGGAGCGCTGCGCCCCGTCAGCGGCTTCTCCTGGCTACTCGCGGGTAATTGCGGTAGCCAAGAAAAGCAGTGGAATGGGTTACACGCTTGCCGTTTCGGGCTCAGCCTGAGACCATGGGAAATACTGGGCCAAAAGCGATGCCTGTTATCCCGGGCCAAGGGAGGGTTACCCCTGCCTGAGCCCGGGATCCCCTGTGCATCATCTGGACGCACAGGGCCGAGCCAGGGGTTCACCCCGGGCTAAACCGTGGTCTAGCAAAGGCCTGGGTCTCCTGTTGGTGCAAGGATGTAATTTCCACTGGAATCTGGACCCACTCGTCCAGCAGCACAGCATTGTGGTCTAGCAGTGTAAGAGGGTTTAGGAGTGATCATGCATTTCTCAAGGACAGGAACACTATAAGGCTAAATTCAAATATCTGTGAATTTGGGAGTAAGCCCCACTAAAGTTCAGTGAGACTCACTTCTGAGTAAACATACACAGCCACGTTGAATACTTTTTAGAAAGGTGGGACAGGAACAAACAGTGGGCAGGCCTACTCAGAATAATTTTAAACCTAAGAATTTTAAGATGTTGTGATTGTTACTTTAATATTGTATTGGTTTTATATGCTGTTTTAACTAGTTTTATGTATTATATTGTATTTAATTTTGTTCCCCCACCTCAATCTAGAGGGAGAAGCAGGAAATAAATAAATAAATAAATAAATAAATAAATATTATTAATATTGGTAATAAATAATCAGTTACTTCATCTGTACTTGGGTTTTGGTTTCAGATATGAACTTAGTTTCATATCTGTTTTATGATATGTGGCTGCAAAAAACAAAACAAAACCCACCAACCCGGGGTTGTGCACATGTGGCCCACAGCCTGTGTATTGCCCACCTCAGTGTAATGAGTTAAAATTTCATACTTAAGTGAACAAAACAAAAAGGTTGCATTGACCTTATTTTGGGGGTGGAGGTGGGTGTTGTGTCCGTACCTTGTTTGCGTAAATCAATAAGCATGGGATCCACTTTGCAGAGAAACGCGAAGCTTGGATTTTGTTTTATAAAACGGGAGTGGTGGGATGTACTATTGAAGCAGCTAGATGACACCGTTGTAAAGCTGTGATTTTAAGCACAGCTAGATGTTGGTAAATTGCACTGCAGTCAAGGAATGAGTTTAGGATTGGACTTTTAATCTAGTACACGTGGAATCAGGCTGTTGGTGATTTTTGGTTGTGAACTACAATGGTTAAGTCCCACTCTGAACCAGTGGGAAAGCTCCTTAGGGCAGGATCCAATTTATGTTTAGACAGAAGGAAGTCTTAGCACTCTCAACATTCCCCGGCCAGCATAGGACTCTCCCCCCACCCCCATGGAAACATTCATAGGATGGCTCCCTAAATGTCTAAATCTAGAAATTTGGATTTAAATATTTGCTTAAGCCTCTTATTTTGGCCTATGCCATAGAGAAATGTATGCAGTACAAGATGGATTGTGTTAATTGTACATATTCTAGCTGAAGATCAATGTAATAGAGATTAAATAAGCATTCGTATGTCTTCAGTGATCAGATCTGAAAGAAGCAATTTTTGAAGCTTTTAAAACTTTTTTTAAAAAAAAGGTATTATTGCACCTGTGCTCTCTTTGATAGCTAGATAGATAAATAGATAGATAGATAGATTCTGCTGCAAATAAAACCAAATTCAAATGAAACTGCTTCTTCTATTATGGAAACAAATTCGGACTAGTTATTACATTTGACAAAAATGGCCTTTGTGAAGGCACAATATGTTGTCATTGAAAATGTGCAAATGCAGCACTCCCATTGACCAAATACAGCATAATGATTCCGACACAAAGGATGAAATGCGGCATTTGGGCCATTCATGCAAGCGACCGGCATTGATATCAATGTGAAGTTGGCATATGGACTGAAAATAGTTGTAAGGCCAAGCAGATGTGTACAGTTTAAAGGGGCTCACAGCCTGGAATTAGGGCTTTATTTTTGGCTGCTCGTTTTTTATGCCATCTTGCAGAAATTTATTTCTTCTCTTGAGCATTGGCAATTGCCTATATTAGATGACATCATAGACTTTGGGATAAAAACAATGAAGTCCTTTGTTCTTATGGTGTGCAACTAGTTTAGTCATAGCCCTATCCTGTGAACTGGATTTAGCAGCTGCTGCTCCACAAACAGAAGCAATGGCCTTAATTAAGCAGTTGCATGGGATCAGGCCAGAGGGAGCCCCCCCCCATCTCTATGGTTTCTACTCATTAATTGGCCCACATCTGACCAGTTATTGTAGTGAAACCCTGCTATGGTTTGCAGATTACCAGCGGTCTGATTTTCCTGAGATAATTGAACAGAGTGAGGCAATGTGGTTGTAGTGGTTAGAGTGTTGGACTGGAACTCAGGAGAGCCAGGTTCTAGTCCCCTCTCGGCGATGTAGTAGCTGACTGGGTGACTTTGGGCCAGTCATGGATTCTCACTGTAATCTTCCTCACAGGGTTGCTGTGAGGATAAAACAGAGATGGGGAAGTTAATATAAGTTGCCTTGGGTTCCCTGCAGGAGGAAAAATGGTGGGATATAAATTAAATAAATAAATGCTGCTTGTGAGTAGCTTGATCAAGCTACTGCTAATCCACCATCACAGTTATTTCTAAACCTGAACGATCAAGACTTCAGCAGTGAGTGACATTCATGGGGTGGTTGTGTAAAGGGGAAGAGTGGTAGTTCTCTTAGGCCACTTCCCCAGTGATGTGCAACAATGTACTGGCAAACAGGAAGTGATCCCTGCTTAGGGAGCCTTCTGACCTTGCATGGAGCTAGTCCAAATGGACTAAAATTATTGGCAGGGAAGAGCACTGCTATCTATTCCATCACACCAAATAGTGACAGAAGCTGTAAGTCAGAAAACAGGGCCCTACCTACAACACAAAGCCATGATGGTTTTAATTGTCTTGGTTTCCCTGAAAGAACCTTGTGAATTGTAGTTTGATTAGGGCGCTGACAATTTTCTGTTGGGCAATATGTGGCCCTCCAGATAGTGTTGGATTACAACTCCCATCAGCCAGCAGAGACAATCAGGAGAAGTGCAGTCCAACAACATCTAGAGGTCCAGAGGTTGCCTGCCCTGTATTAAAGAGTCTTAGTTGCCCTATCCTGCCCAACTATAATTCCCGAGGTTAAATAGGGTGATTATTTAAACAAGTCTGCCCTGTTCATACAACACGCTCAGCCATGGTGGTTAAGCATTTTGAGATAAACGTTATGACTTCGCATGTCATGTGAATCATTCCTAATCAAAATGGTAGCGGCATAACCATGGCTTAGCATGTCATCTGAACAGGCTCTCTGTGGTGCAAATTGTCCTAAATCAGGAGAGGGAAACCTCAAGTCCAGAAGCCAATTTTGACCCTCATGGGGTTCCGATTCAGCCCTTCATGGCTCTACAGTTGGCCCTGCCCCTTCCACCCCAATCAATGATGGTTTGTGGTTTCCTGGCTTTGGCACAGGTTTTCCCCTTTCTAAAAAGTTGATGTACTTCCCCTAAGGCTTAGTTACTGGCAGAAAGTGCTTCACATTACGCTATGCTGGTATTTTTGTTCTGTTTTTTGGCCCCACCCACAAATGAAATGCAGGCCCTGAGAGATTCTCCAAAACAGAAATCAGAAAGAGATTCAACCCCCCCCCCTCCTGTCTTAAACAAACCAACCATTCAGACTGCTCTTAATCATCGGCTGACTGACTACCATGCCTTGCCTGGTAGAGAGCAGCTTGCTTAGGCAGTGGTTAGACATGTGAGCGTATCTGTGGAGGCTGGTGGCTCCAATGTCAGTGGGGTGGTGAATCTGCTCCAGGTTTTATTCAGAATAACTCAGAACTCTAAAGGAGCTATCCAAGGTAGTTCCATTAGATTTATGACTGGTTCTCCATTGGCTCATATGATACTTAGTCATGAGGGTGGGTCCTAAACACTGCAGAGGCACACAGCAGATGTCTCCCCCTGTCGCATCACATCCCTTGAGAAAATTATGGCAAGGTTGGTGGGTGGCATCGGAAGCTAAATACCCCTACACTGGCTGGTACCAGAAGGGGTTCACTTTGGGAAAGGGAAAATTGGGACAGGTCATGTGTGGTTGCCCAGCAGGCAAAGCCACCTCAGAGGTGACTCGGCCCATTTTTCCTTCCCACTCTTGCCAAATCAAACCCTTCCTGAGAACAGGTGGCATTAAACTAGCTGGAAAATTAACTTTTGCCTACCCCACTTAAAATTAAAGTGGGGGTGGATTCAACAGTAGGGTAGTTGTGCTCCAGCTGGCTTCATGCCGTGGGCTGAGAAAAGAGTTAACTTTCAATGGGAGAGGAATGGTGCTACAATTGCATGGGCAAGAGCAACTGAACTATAATGCCCCAAGATGCTATGTGATATTAGGGACAGAGGAGAAATTCGTTCCATTCGCATTTTACTAATTTTTCACTTTTGGACCACTGTGTGAACTGAAAGTCAGCTATCCTTCTAAATTCACACTTCTCCAAATTTTGCAATGGAGTTTTCCAATCAAGACACGCATACAAAAATGTGCATACAAGGTGAAATAACATTTTTAAATGCATTACATTAGGAAAATGTCTTGCAAAAAACCCAGAAGTGTACAATAGGCAAAAATGCATGTATTAGGAGGAATGGGCACAGAAATGCTTATGAATTCTCATGTAAACGTTTTTTAAAAAGTTCTCAAAGTTTGGGATGGACTGAATTTAAGACTGGGGTTGAACTGAAGTTCTGGTTGGAAAAAATGAGAAACTAATAAGAACAGAAATTGACAGATTCGTCCATCCCTAACAATAATGCACATAGCAACATTTTTCACGGCCCATGATTGGAACTGTAAAAGGATGTAAAAATGCAGCAATATATCGCTAATCAGACCAGGGTGGTGCTGATGGCCGCCCATCACTAGTGGGAATGTGAACAATGCGCCTCTGCTATTACTTCTTGTAAAAACTGTTCCTATTGAGAAGTTATGCTGGCCTATTTATATGGCCTATCAATCCTCCATACCTGCTGCGTTATCAAGGGTTTAGGGGCAGCAACTACTTGTAAATGAATGGGGAAGGCAGCTCCCATTCAAATCTGAGTTACAACCAGGGGGGAAGATTTGCCAGATGTTCTCTAATCTGTATTGTTAAGAGATGTCAGGTAGTTCAGCTCCATAGAATTTCATTGAATGAAAATCTTGTATTGAATGAAATATTGCAGATCTACAGTATATAATCCATTATTTTACAAGTTTTGATCTGGCAGCAGTCCCAACCAAAGGACCATTATGTTGCCTCAGAAAAGAGCAGAGCCCCAAAGTTTGCTTTAAAATAGAAAATTGACTGGAGGTTCATTATCTCTAGCTGGGATAGAGGTTTGGGGGTTAGTCTGAGAGAGAAATGTTTAGTTTCATTTGGGGGGGGGAAGGGGGGAAAGAAATGGAAGTAATACTGACGGAGTGAAAACTTTACTGCGTTTTTGTGTGAGTGGGATCATTAACTCGATTGAGTCTCTGTGGTCAGGAGGAAGTTGCTTGTATGCAAAGGGGGGAAAAGGGGAAAAGAAAAAGAAAGAAAAAAAGAAAGAAATCAATGTATATGTTTTAAATTTAGGATGTAATATCTACCCCCAATTATATCACTTAGGTGTGCACAGCTTGTAGAGGATTTAAACTCTTTGATCCTAAACACAATTTCCCTGATCGGTGTGTGCAAAGAGGCTTCCGCCTGCATTGTTAGATGCATCTCTCCATCTGCGTTATGACAATGATCTGATCCCTATTGATCTGTCTGAATGCATCTTTACATTCTGATGATGGCATATAGCCTTTTGCCAAAATATTTAGCACTAATACTAATTAGTGCACGCATCACCCTTTCCTTCGTTCAGCAGATATCTGCACGCTATTGGAGTCAATTGCAAGAGCCTCCCTGGTTCTGGGGAGTTCTACATTGCATCCTTATGATAAAGAAACTTCCAATTGCAGTTTCTTTCTCTTGAGGTGCTTCCAGGTGAAGCTTTTGTTGTGCAGGCGCACTGCCTCATTCACAGAATGCAATGGTGTACAAAGAACATAAACCTTGTTTACATTGCCCATTTTATTGTATCCTTGGGAGTATCGGTGTTACAAAACAGTTTGAGAAGGCCTTGAATTTTCAACCATCCAGTGGAGGCTGGTGGCACTGATGTCATGGGACGGTGAACCCTCTCTGGGTTTCAGTCAGAACTCTAGAGGAGCTATCCAAAGTGCTGGACCCTATCCCTCTGGGGGGAAACCCTCTCCCCCTTTCACTTTAACCCCCTTTTCCAGAGGAGAGAAAAAAAGGTGATTGTAGAGGTTTTAATTCAGCTCTACTGGTGGATGAGTCATAGCGTTAGCTGTTGGGAGCCAGGTTTCTATGCTGACCAAGGTTGAGGCTGGGTTTCAAAATAATAATAATAATAATAATAATAATAATAATAATAATAATATATTTCTTACCCGCCTCTCCCTTTGGATCAAGGTGGGGAACAACATTAGTACAAGAATCAACACATCTTAAAAATACTTGATTTCACATTCATCTGGGTCTGGGTAGGCCTGCCAGAAAAGGCTAGCTTTCAAAGCTGTCTTAAAATCACATAGAGAGTTAATTTTATGAATCTCCTCTGGCAGGCCATTCCACAATCTGAGGGCGACAGAAGAAAAGGTCCTCTGGGTAACAGATGTCAGCCTAGTTTTGGCTGACTGAAATAAGTTCTCCCCAGAGGACCTGAGTGTGCGGGGTGGACAGTATGGAGAAGGCGATCCTGCAGGTAACCTGGACCACCCAAACCATGTAGGGCTTGGATCCAAAGAAACTTGTAGGGAGGCATATTAGTAAGCCACAGACCAGCAGGTTCTCCCTGTTGATCAACACCTCATACAGTTCAGTTGCTGAAGGTTGCAATCCTATACCCACCTACCTGGGAATGAACTCCACTGAAAGTTGAACTTTCCTCTGAGTAAACATGCATAGGATTGCACTGGAAGTGTGTGCAGGATTGTGGTCTTGTGGACTGCAGCCTTGTTCTCTATTTTTCAAATGAGGCTTTGGTATATCCGTTAACTTGGTTGATCACAGTATAATGAGACTCTTTCCTTTATAAATATCAGCTATCTTTGAAAACATTCAGTGTCATGTATTTTCACTGTTTCTGTTCAAAGACTGTCATATCTTTTATTTGCTAAACTGAATGCCATTTTTGGAGCCAGTATCCAAAGAAGTATATTGTAAGGAAGCCTGGATGATTAATGCATGATAGCATAGCTGCTACAATTTATTACTATTTTCTTTGAGGAAAACACACACACCACATTATACTTGCATACATAGTACAGACTTTGTTATAGCTCTGTGTGCTTTATGGGTTGTATATACATTTTAGAAAACTCTGATGAAGCTATTACAGCTACCTCCATTTGTTCATAGTATCTATCATTATTCAAGAAATTTAAGAACCGCGATGATGGAAAATCACACAGGAAGAAAAGAAAAGAAGCATGGACTTTGTCAGAAACAAGGGCTACATTTTTATTCAAGAGGTCTGTAATGATGGAAAATCACAGTGACAGGCATAGACGAAAACAGAGATCCCATAAAGGACATGACATTCCCTGTGAGGACGAGTAGGACAGCAGTCATAGCAAGTGCGTAAAAACAGAAAAAAACATACAAAACAAAACAAAATTAACTAGAGAAGAGCTGAACGAGAGAAGCTGAAGCACAACCCAGAAACAAATCACTGCACAAAATGCGGAAGATTAATTTCGACAAACCTACTGTCAAATAAGCCAGGAGACCAGGCGCATCAATATTAATGAAACTGAAATGGAACTCCAAATGACCACCAACACAAAGTGGTACACAAAAACACTTCCTTTTAAATAGATTGCAGATTGGATCACAGGACCGTTAGGAAAATGAAGGGTGCATCCCCATACAGACACAGACACGCAGACATATATCATTACATGGCTATATGCAGACTTATAAACAATTACAACAGGCATCCCAAAAGTAAATGGGAGAAACAGTAATCACAGATTTCTTCCATCACCACCACCCTGACTGCTGTAAACAAGGTGGAGGAGTGAAGCTGGGCATTCAGAAAGGTATTACATACACTTATTGGTTTAGTTTGAGCTATATCTTGACCTTTTGTGACACAATGTGATGTTAAGGGGATGTTGTGTAGCTTTAGCATATAGGTAGATCTTAATCATAGCTAGTCATGGTACCCTAATCAGTAGTGTCCTAGCTTATGACTATGGTAACAGTGCAATGTTATGCATATCTACTCAGAAGTAAGCTCCACTGAGTTCTTACTTTCAGGTAAGTGTGTATAGGATTTTAGCCTAGGTGTGCTAAGTTAGCAGCACACTTACTTGGAGGTAAATTCTATAGATATTAATGGGCCATAAGTCTCTGGCAACCTCTTTATATTTCTGTAAATATTGGCTCCCGGCCTGTGGCCATCCAGTCATGTGCAGCCACTGCTATGCACAGAATTGAGCATTTTGCATAAAAAAACCCACTGTTATGATGGTATGCCATCATGCCCTGGCCTGAAATGATAGCCAGGCTCAGAAACTGAGGAGGATGAGCTGGCTGAATCCAAGGCAGCTATAGCACTGACTGAGCAACACAGCCAGATTCCTGATACGAAACCCAAGGCTGAGGGTCATGGACCTGTGGACACTGTGCCAGGATTCTGGCAGGGGTTTCCTTCCAAGCCTGACGTGTCCAAGGAGCTAAGCTCTATTCGCTCCACAATGCCTGCCCAATGGGGCATGGGGAATGCAAGGTGAGAAGCCACAGAGAGGAGAAGTACCGGGGGTGGGGGGTGGGGGTGGCTGTCCCTTTAAGAAGCCACTCTCAGGGGTAAGGGTGGAACATAAGAGGTGGAGTAATTTGGACAGAGGGAATTGTAAGGCCTTAGTCAACCTCCAGATTAGGGGTGGGAGTAGGCTGGGCACTCGGAGCTATCTGAGGTGCTGAAACTTCAACTTGCTTTCCCCATGGATACCTGCAGAGAATACCACGCAACATGTACGAACTGCCTGATTGTTTCGTCATGAGACGAAAGTTCTTTTAGCATCCAGAAGCAATAAGCACACAAGTGGATTGAAGTCTAAGATTTTATTCCATAGCAGGCCAAAAGATACGAGGAAACACATAAGACTGAGCAAGATGGCTTATTTCCTCATTCTGTTGCCAAGAGCTCTGGGAGAATGACAATGGAGAGACCCCAGTCAAACGGCCAGCATGCAGCACTTCCATGCTCCACGTCTGTGTTGAAGCCTACTGTGAGAAGCTTTCTGCTAACTTATATACTTGAGGGCTGCCTGGGCTACATGATGGGTGGCCATGACAGCGACCTTCAGAACACCTAGTGTGCTGGGGTCCACTCCCATGTTCTTACTTATTCCTTCAAGGTCATAAGACAAGTCTGAGCTAGTGGCCATTCTTCACTCCCTAATTACTATCCATTGATACAGACAGTATGAAGCACCTTGAAAGAAACCAGACTGTCTAACAGGAATTCAGGCATAGACAGGCAATGGCTGTAGTAGACCAACTTGTTCTCCATAAAATACAAAGGTCTTCTGGTTTTATTTTCTCATACACAACTGCTACCTGCAGTAGCAGTTGTGCTAGCCAGCTAATCACAGACAGGGAGACCAATGTGAGCACAAATTTCAAGTAGTTGCCACGGGCCTATGATGTAGCCTTAAGAAGGACTGAGTCATGTAGCAACTTCTCAGGCACTTAAAAAATCAGTGGCAGCTTTTTTGATGCCAGACATTAGGCTGGGAAACCATTATGGAGTGCTAAAAGGGACCAATTTAAACTCGATTGCATGATGTCTTTCCCCCTTTGGCAGCAACATCTGGACCAGTAGAGTAAGGAAGGCTAATGCAGTAAGTCCTGCCCAAATTTTTGTGATGTTCACATGCTCCTTGTAGCTTTGTGGGATAGCACCAGTGGAGAAGCTAGGGCAGGGAAGTGGTTTGCCCCCCTCAAGAAATGGGAGGTGAATTAGGCTGAATATCTATTTTACATAGGTAGCTAGGCAGAAGTTCGAACCATCATTCTAATGAACTGTTCTGACAACGTGGCTCAGGCTGGCCACCCAGCTGGCATCTAGCATACATAACAATAGGCCATAGAGCTTTCAGAGAGATTTTCAGATGCCTGATGTTAAAACTGCGTGACCCAACAGCTGACAGCTCTGTCCCCTTACAGTTAGCGAGGAAGGAGGAGGTCATACTCGACGAGGTTCCGATTTCAAAAAGAGCAACAGCAAAATCCCACACAACAAGTGTGTAATTTCTCAGATGATGTTGTCAAGAGTCCTGTAAATTATAACTGGCGTGTCAGGCACTGAAAGATCTCTTTGGAGAAAAAGCAGCCTAAAACAGTATTTTATCTGATAAAGGCCATTTTCCCCACAGAGAAAATGTCTCAGGAGAGCTTAGGGCACCGACCCATTTAGCTATCTTGTAGGCATTTAATTGCTTATGACGTATATTTGGATCTGACAAAATAGCCATCATGGAAGTTTTCTTCCACACCTTGTCCATTCTTTTATTCACAATCTGTTTTGTTTACTTAACAGTAAACAAAAATTCATTGATTCATGTCATACGGTTTTGTGCCCATGGAATTCACCAAGAATTTTGCCTTTTTCTCATCATCTAACACCGGCAAGATGGTAAATAATTACATAATTCTCTATGTACAGAGAAGCTGGAAGGGCAGTGATCAGTGCTGCCAGTTGGAGAAACTGGGCATTTGCCCGCCCCCAGCAATGTATTTAGGGGGCAATCCTATCATGATTCCTGTCAACCTCCAAACTCAAAGGCTGATGGAAATCTTATGCTGAGCAGGGGCAGTGTGGGTGTGATCTTGACCTCCATGCTCCAGCCCACCCTGCCTTTTTGCTAGATGGGCGATTTTGCCCATCTAGCAGCGGTGCCTTGGAGAGGGAAGGAAGGAGGCTGGGGTGGCCATAGGAAATAGTGTAACACAGCTGCCCTGGTCTCCCCCCCCCCAGGAATGCCTCCTTTTCCCCCTTTCCACACTCCATTTTGCTAGCATGGAGAGGTAGCCACCACAGTCTATGACCTTGGAGCCAGGAAACAGAACAATCTTACGTCTCCCATCAGATGCTGTCTAGGGGGCATAGGATTGCTCTCTTATTTAAATAAATATGTATGTACCCCCTTTCAGCCCCATCAAAGCTCCCAAAGTAGCTCAAAACATTAAAAGAAACAAATTTAAAACAAATAACCAACTTGCTAAAAACAGCATGATCATGTACAGAACTCTGGGAATGAGAGAATATTAAAAGCAAATCTCAGCAAAACCATCTTTCTGTGAAGGCCAAGGCTGAATGGGTCTCCCAAGGCAGGGAGTTCCAGAGTTAAGTAGGACAGAGCTTTCTTGGTGGTGGTGCCTAGGTTGCGTATTCACCAAGTACACCTCAGACAGTGGCAGGATGTGGAATGGAACCTCCCAGGAAGATTTTAACAAGCAATCAGAGAGCATTCTGCAATGGAAGTGTCGTGCAGCCTACTTATGAGGTTGTCCAGTTTCCATTGCTTTTTGATAATGAGCCATGGCAGAACTGGATTCATTATCTCAGTGCTGACAATATCAAGGAGCTGGTACCTTGATGTCCACTATAAGAACATAAGAAGAACCCTGCTGGATTAGACCATGGGCCCATCTAGTCCAGCATTCTGTTCATACAGTGACCAACCAGGTGCCCATGGGAAATCCACATACTGTAGCACCCTTTCACTTGTGTTCACCAGAAACTGACATACAGATGCCTACTGCTTCTGATTCTGGAGGTTATCTCCTCCCATTTTGCCAATCTTGCTGTTTCTGCATTGCATCATTATTATTTATTATTTTATTATTTATTACATTTATATACCACCCGACAGCTGAAGCTCTCTGGGTGGTTTACAAAAGTTAAAAACAGTGAACAGTATACAAAATTAAAAACCATAAAAAGCATAAAATACAAACAAAAACAGACAATATCCATTTAAAAACAACTATTCTGGGGTCAGTTAAAAATCTCAGCATATGCTGTTAAATGCTTGGGAGAAGAGAAAAGTCTTGCTGGCACCAGGTGAGCTTCATCGGGGAGATCATTCCATAATTGGGGGGCCACCACTGAAAAGGCCCTCTCCCTTGTTGCCATTCTCCAAGCTTCCCTCGGGGTAGGCACCCGGAGGAGGACCTTAGATGTTGAGCATAGTGTATGGGTAGGTTCATGTTGGGAGAGGCGTTCCGTCAGGTATTGTGGTCCCAAGCCGTGTAAGGCTTTATAGGGGGGAATCCGCACGTCGTTCCCAGGGCGCTTCTAAGTGACCCCAGTGCGGCCCCAGAGTGATAATGTAACTTACCTGGAGAAGAGCCGAGGAAGAGACGGCTCTCCACTCCGCCTTCTTCCCCCGAGCTCTCCTCGCCGGCCGGCGTGGAGGGAGTTGGATGGCGGCGGCAGCAGTGGCAAGGACGTCTCTTCCTCGGCTCTTCTCCAGGTAAGTTACATTATCGCTTTGGGGGAGCACTGGGGTTGCTTAGAAGCGCCCTGGGAACGACGTGCGGATTCCCTCTAGGTTAAAACCATCACCTTGAATTGGGCTCGGAAACGTATAGGCAGTCAATGCAAGGAGGCCAGAATTGGTCTTACATGTTTAGCCTTTCAGAATGGGGGAAAAGCCAGCAAATCCTGGAAACCATTGAACAAGAGCTGGCCAGGAAAAATGGGGTGGGGCCAGGAGAAGCCCAGAGGGCCAGACTGGGAGACCAGGCATGCTGGATTTGGTCCCCAGGCCTGGGATTTTGCACCTCTACCACATGGAAGGTGGAGAGAACATTTCCCACATAAACATGCAAAAAGCGGCAGTGGTTTTTGGCTTACCCCAGGTATATATTAACCAGCTGTTTTGCTCTCCATTCCTCATGTATTATGGGGGAAACGGCCCACAGGGTCGGACATTCACTGGATTGCCCTAACAAGCCAAGGCTTCTGGGAGATGATCACTGCTTTAGACTCCTTGCACTTTTAACAGTCTCTCTCTCTCTCTTTCTCTCTTTTGTTCTGCAGTGGAATTTCTCCATCAAGATGCAGACTTGTCTCCCCACTACCCTCCTCCTTAAAACACAGCTACGCTGCTCTTTGCTGCTCTAATGAGTAAGGCTACAGGAACATGTCACAGCTCCTTTAAGTGCACTACACTGACCTCTGATAGCATCCAGCCAGTTTTAGTCTCCATCATTATTGCAGAAAGTGCTATCTTTTAAGCAGCACAGCTGTTGCAATCTTGTAAGAACTCAGGCTGACCTGTGTAAGGTTGCAGCCTGTTCCAGATCTTACAGAACTCGAGCATTTGCGAATAACATTCCTTTTCCAGCTATTGTCCTTACATTACTTTCTTTTCTCAATTCCACCCTCCCCTCCTTCTTGGGAAATACAGGCTTACAATAGAAATCAGAATTAAATTATAACCCAATATCTTAAAGGGGTAACAAAAGTCATAGATGCTTTAATTTGTTTTGTTTTGTTGTTGCATTTATATTGCCTGCTTGGTATATTTTGTGCCAAATGCAGTTTTGACTCACAAGCCTCCTTTAAAAAAGCCATTGAAGCTTGCTGAAGTCACCATTGTTTTATTTATTTATTTATTTATTTATTTATAAACTGTAAATAGCTATCTCTAATATATATATATATATATATATATATATATATATATATATAATTTCGGAGTAGTGAACAGTAAAGAAAAAGAAATCAAAATACAATCTTTAAAACCAAGTTATACCAATAGATCTGTAGCTGGTTATCCAGGAAAAGCTGGTTTATATAGAAATGTCTTTAGCTTACATCACCTGACAGGGCATTCCACAGAGAGGGAACCAGTACACTAAAACGGCAGATGATCTCATGCAAAACCTCCAGGACCACCAGATGGATGACCTCAGCGACTGGCAGGCTGGTAAGGGAAAAGCCACACTCCCAAATATTATTTGCCTTTTATACAACTGCATAGCCTACCCAGTTGAATTTTAAAACGTCTTAAAAGATTTTAGGATTTTAATAATATATTTTATGTTTATAATCAGTTTTATGTATTTTATATTTTTGTATTCAGTGTTGTTCCCTGCCTTGATCCAGAGGGAGAGGTGGGTAAGAAATAATAATAATAGTAATAATAATAATAATCTGTCCCTGCAAGACCATACTGCTGGAGCAATGAAAAGTTTGAAAATTAAATTGGGCTCTTAATTAATTTTTAACTTGGCTCTTTTTGTTTAATCTCCTCGGTTACTCTTTTTCAAACCCTTTATGAGCCTTGCCTTTTCATTACGTAAACATGGAGCTAAATAATATTAAAAACCCGCACGCCAAGATTATCTTCATGATTTGGAAAAAGTGGCAAGTTAGGCTGTCTGTGGTATGGTCTACCCTCACCCCATTACAAACATATCCGGGTAATCTGGATACAACTGTCATAATGAGGATTCCTGAATGGGAAAAAATGATATTTTGGACTAACTCTGAACTGACCTAGGAGATCTAGGCCTAGGATGGCTACAAGAATTAAAGTTACCCTACTTCTTCAAATATCCTTGCATATAGATATATGCACTCAGAACACTGACAGGACTAGAACGAGCAATGCTAATAGTATGGAAACGGGCCGGGGGTGGGCGGGCGTAAGGGAATTGTATCTTTATTTTATGCCATCTTAATAGACACCCAGATGGTGTCTATTTCTTCTTGGTTTGAAGAAAATGTTGGAAAAAGATTTTGGAAGGGAATTAGAAGATGCTAGTTGGAACAAATTATGGGACAATAGACCATTTGGATCAGCCTCAGCCTCTGAGAAACCGCCTTGAAAGGTCTTGCACAGACGGGATCGTATGCTGGTTCAGCTGGCACACATCACTTCAATGTGCAGTCCCATTTGTTGAAGAGGCTGCGGGGTAAAAGGCACATGGTGGACCTGTCCACACGTACGGAGGAGATTCTGGACATTGGTACAAAGAGCATGGCTGGTTGGAGAATGCTGAGAGATCCAGGACTTCCCCCACCCCTGTTGAAACATAAATAGGAGTCTGCCTTTGTTATGTTACAACACAACTACATTTTGGACTGTGTGTGAAGTGTGGGCTGGGTTGTCAATCTTTCCTTGACGTAGATCTAATTAGCAAGAAAGCAACACATACCCTGTTTCCCCGAAAGTAAGACATCCCCCGAAAATAAGACCTACTTCCAGTTTTGCCTCTCGCTGTAATGTAAGGCATCCCCCCGAAAATAAGACCTTTTTTTTTGTTCAACAATAAATGTGTACCGTATTCTTCTTCATGGAAAAATAAGACAACCCCTGAAAATAAGACCTAGCACATCTTTGGGAGCAAAAATTAATATGACACTGTCTTATTTTCAGGGAAACAGGGTAGATTGTGGAAAGAAAGAAATATGAGGTAGACTGTACACATAACTATTAGAATGATCGTACAGAGTGAGATACGTTATGTATTACATAATGGAACTTAAAGGCTGCACTCCCATGTGCACTTACTTGAGAGTTCAATGGGATTACTCAGAAGAAATATACAGAGGATCAGGCTGTAAGTCCCATTGATTTCTTAACCCTATCAACTTGAAATTAATTATCATCATCATCACCATCATTATCATTTATATCCTGCCTTTTTTCCTTCAAGGAACCCAAGGCAGTGTACATAATCCTCTCCATTTTATCCTCACAACAACAACCCTGCAAGGTAGTTTGGACTGAGAGTCTATGACTGGCTCAAGGTCATGCAGTTGGTTTCCATGGCCAAGTGAGGACTAGAACCCAAATCTCCCAACTCTCAATCTAACACTCTAATCACGACACCATACTGGTTCTGCAGTAAATGCAATTAAAAAGTGCTTAATTTTCTCAGCATATTTTAGAATTGAATTTTTTAGCAGTGGTTGTTCTTGGTATTGCTGTTACTCAATCCTGTGGTCTCAGGGATAGAATTAACTAGGGTGACCATATGAAAAGGAGGACAGGGCTCTTGTATTTTTAACAGTTGCATAGAAAAGGAAATTTCAGCAGGTGTCATTTGCATGCAAACCATACTAGAGTGACCAGATACAAAAGAGGGCAGGGCTCCTGCAGCTTTAACTGTTGTGGTGAAGAGGGAATTTCACCAAGTGCTGCATGCTGAAATTCCCTTTTCTATACAACTGTTAGATGCAGGAGACCCGTCCTCCTTTCCATATGGTCACCTAGGTTGGATTGTTTCTACTGTTGCAATCAATCAATCAATCAATCAATCAATGGCATTACTTTCTTGAGTGCACCAGAAAGGGAATCTCCATAGCTTTCTCTGCTCTCACATCAGAGCTAGCAGGTGGGGGCATGCCATCCAAGGGCCTATGTCTTGCTCCCTGGGAGAACTCAAAGAGGCTGTGTGGGCCAGATTGGGCTGAATTAAGCATGCAGGCTGGAGATTTTGCACCTCTGCAGTAGCACTTCAATACTATTCCGTCTCAGCCTCATCTTTTTTTTCATTCACAAGGGCCAGATCTACACCAAGCAGGATATGACACTTTGAAAATGGTTTGAAAACTATACGGAGTGTGTGTCCTGGGACCCAACAGTTGTCACTTCCGTTACAAGCCATTTTAAAGCAGTAGTGTAGTTCCTGCCAAAGATTAGCTGTGCGATCCTATGCCTGATCTACTCAGTGGTAAATCCTGTTGAATTCATGGGACTTGCTTCTGGGTAAATGTATATAGGATTGCAGCTTTACAGCTTGATCCCGGCCACGTTTATCCAGATATAATCCCATTGTGTTCAATGGGAACTTCTTCCAGGTAGGCACGCATAGAATTGTAGAATTAATTTATATTACATGATAGCCACCCAGCACTTAATGAAAGGTTTGCAATGTCACCTTTCCATCTCTTCTAACACCTCCAAGCTGCACGCGGTACTGATCACCCAGAGTGAGGCCCAAGGTCTTTCTCTATAGTCTTGTCAATTCTAAAAGCAGCCACCGCCTTAATTTTTTGCTGTTGCCTTCGGAGTAAATATATGTTCTACCCAGGAGAAGGCAAAGAGCATGTTGGTGACACAAACCACCAGGTGTTTGTTTTTGCTGTTTTCCCTCTGCTGCCTTAAACATTGTTTTTAATCGAGCAGAGTTGCTAAAAGACCGCTTGACTTCAGCACGTGTTTCAGTTCTACAATGAGCTCCGTGCTTGTGGTAGCTCTGACATTGGTTTTCAGGTCATTCTGTTGAGGCACTGTTTTCTTTTCTTAACTTCTCCAAGAAGTTGATCATTTCTGTATCAAGAGCTATCATGTTTTGAATCACCAGTAAGAAGGGAGTAAGGCCCTGCTCTGGCTCTGTGTGTTGCACGTCTAGCCATGTGTGCCCATGCAACGCTGCAGCATTGTAAGATATGTATGGCACTACACTAACAATGGTTTGAGAGCAACATTATTTTTAAATGATCCTTAAGGAAGAGAGGCCATTGTAATGTCGTGTGGTGGAATAAGTCAGCAACCTGAACGTCCTAAAATGCATTGATGATTAAATAACTAGCAATGAGCTAGCAATAGATCGTAAGCTTTCATCCACGGTCTGCTTTAACCAATTTGGCAATGCCCTATGAATGAGAACTGGGAAGTTGCAATGGTAGTTTAAAATGAGACTACGGGCCTTGCTAGACCAGGCCAGCTGAGCTGGCCTGGAGGCGGGGCTATGGCACGCTAACTTTAACGCGCGCCACCCAGCCTCCTAGACAGCCGACACGCAGGGACGACGGAAGCCCTGCAGCGTCGGCCATTTTTTTTATTTTAAAGGGGCCACGTGGGGCCCGAAGCTGCCGGAGAAGGTAAGGTTTTTTTTTACTTAAGCCCCCCCATCCGCCCTCCATCGCCGTCCCCGTCGTCACCCTCCGCCCCCCTCGCCGTCCCCGTCGTCGCCCTCCGCCATCCCCTCGCCGTCTCCCGTGTGTAGCCCTCCGACCCCCCTCGCCGTCCCCGTCGTCACCCTCTGCCATCCCCTCGCCATCTCCCGTGTGTCGCCCTCTGCCCCCCCTCGCAGTCTCCCGTGTGTCGCCCTCCGCCATCCCCCTCTCCTGCCGGTCCGGCCTTCCCTCCCCCATCTCCCCCCCCGGGATCAACTCCCCCTGGCGCAATGGGCACAGCGCTCGTATGAGCGCTGTGCCAAGTCCGTGGCTTTTTGCAGCTACTCGCGAGTAAGCGAGTAGCCACAAAAAGCCACAGACCTTCCTAGACATTCCGCAGCCCTGGCCTCAGGCCGGGGCTGCGAAAAAGGCACGCCATAAGCGACATTAGAGGAGGCCTCAGTGTGGCCTGGGCCCAGATTCCCCTGTGCGTCATCTGGACGCACAGCAGGGAAACCAGGTCTCAAAGCGCGCTAAGGCCTCGTCTAGCAAGGCCCTATATGATGGGCATGTAGGAACCCTGACATGGATACACATTTGTACTTCTTGTGGGTTAGTGCAACCTTCCTCAACCTGGTGGCCTCCAGATGTTTTAGATGGCATCTTCCACTGTTCCGCATCAGCATGGCCATTGATGGGAATTACAATTCAACACATCTGGAGAGCCCCGGGTTGGGGAAAGCAGCATGTTGGATTAATACCTGGGAGGTCTGGGTTCAAATTCTCCTCTTAGTCATCTTTCTCACTGGGTGATCTTGGGTTAGTCACTGTTCTCTGTAGCTGTCAGGATCAGGGCTGGGCAAAGCTGGTAATAGGCCTGAGCCAAATGGGAAATGTAGGCCCCATTTCAAACTGCTCATTAAATATTTTTTAATCAGTTCTAAATACATATGAACTAGAACAATTTATATAAAAAAGGTAATGGCAACTGCAAGCACTTTTATTCAAGATGTATATAAGACATCACTTCTTCACATTCCGAAATGCTTTACGTGCTTTTCTTTGGGCAAATTCATCATCAACAACAGAAAAATCAAGCAACTTTGCCCAAAGAGCTACTTTGTAACAAATCTTTACCAAAGGGTCCCCCTTTGCCTCTACCAGGAGGACTTGAAATAGCCCTCCTCAAAATCGTAGGACCTTGCCAGATGGCCCCACTGCCCACCCCCCGTCCAGCCCTGCTCAGGATTGCTGTTAGAATAAAACATTGGGTGAGAGAACCATGCCAACTGGTCTGAGCACTTTGAAGTATGGGTGGGATGAAATTATTATATGTTTGTCTCTCCCCTCCCCACAAATAAGAAATAGGGATCAGTATTATAAAATAATTTGTGTAATTTAGTCCTTGGGAATAATTTTTGAACTTGTAATACTAGTATCAAGATTGCTACCTTTACATGTATTTAACATTTTTACAGGGTTGCAAGCTTAACAGATTTCTTGTGAGTTACTTGCGTTGAATTCAGTCTTCTTTAGTTAGGATTTTATCTGCTATTGATATCCAATAGTGGCATTATTTTAAAATTAAAAATTGAGGCATCAATGCACTTTACATGCCAAAAGTACAAATATGTTTCAGGGTCCAAGATTATATTTCCTCATATGTTTGTTCAGGTAATGTATACTCTGGCTATATTCTAACCTTGACGACTTTATACAGAATCTCTCTGGGAATTTTATTTTATAGCTTTAAACTAGGACATACCATAAGAACAGTCTTTATAGTTCTCTGTCCTTCAATTTTCTTAGCAGGTAACACTTGATGGAGTCTATCTTTAATGGTTCAGAAAAACCAAAAACCTAACTATTTGAGCATCTCCTTAGAAAGCCTTACAGTCTGTTCATATCCTGTATCAGCTAATTGCTTTTGTTAGGATAATTGTGTGTTTCTTCTTTCCCCCCTGAAAAATTCCAAGACCCTAAAGGTAAAGGACCATCTATTAATATATCTATAACACTTTTGATACTATTGATCTATCAATGGGTTGCCATTCATAAAAACCATATGTTTCTCTTACGTAGTACATCTGGGTGCCAGGCCAAGAGGGAAAATGTACAAGAGTAGCCATACAGCTTTGTGATTTTCATGTCATTGTTAAGCGTGCTTAGGATTTCAGCCATGTTGCCCAAACCTATGGATGTTTTATACAGAACGGACATAAACACAGAATAACAGCTGTGCAACCTGACTGTATGCACTTGAAAGCAAGCCCCACAGAGTTCATGGAGACTTACTCCAAAGCAACTATCCATGGATTACAGCCTTAATTATTTCCCCCCTGACAGTTTCTAATCTTTGACATTTTGTGCTCAGAAGTTATGCATTGATAGGCTCAGCTGGAATAAAAATGTTCACCAAGTTGCAGGAACTGGAATAGATTACAAGGACAGAAGAATCTAATAATAGGAAGCTATTATTAGAGTAAATTATATTGAACAAAGAACCAAAATTAGTAGAGAGGTCCGACAAGAGTGCTTGCTCTTCCCGACACAGCTTAACATATTTATAGAGGATGAAATCAATAAAATGGAAAGGACGGAAACTGGCTATGCCTTGCTGATGATCAGTAGGTAATGACAGGCATGTAAGAAAAGCATGTAAATATGATACATTCATTTCTCAGACGTGCATCCAAGAGTGCATCTGAGCATCAAATGCTATCTATATAACATGGCTTTGCGCTGGATGCTATTGCCCTTCATGTTCTGCTTGTGGGTTCCCATCAGGCATCTGGTTGGCTACTGTGGAATGCTGGACTAGATAGGCCCTTGTTCTGATCCAGCAGAGCTCTTCTTATGTTCTTATAGAGATTTACATCTGAGCGTGCATTCCATTGATGGCAATGCTGTGGAGATATGAATTTTTTTTTCTAATGTGCAGCTGG